>NW_010197972.1:0-24639 GCF_000695765.1 Mesitornis unicolor | reverse complement strand
TTTTCCCCCCCCCCCCCCAAATCAGATCCTGTTTCAGTGAGGAAAATGGTTCTCTCTCCCATCTAGTGGCATCAAGCCATATGTACTTGCTGGTCAGGTTAATCCCTCTCAGGGAAAAAAGACAGAGATTGGAAGCACTGAAATAAAAGTATTTCATGCCTTGTTCCATGGATGATAATGCTGCTCTCTGACTTTATAGGAACTTATGTGAGTGGAAGAAAACCTGCCTTATCCTACAGGCAGTCCCAGGCAGTAATGGAGTTTGTGTGCTTGCACTACATTGTCAGCAGTACCTATGCGAGGGTGATTACACCTAACTCTGGCCAGTGATCCATAAGGGCATGTTGCAGCCCTGGGACAGCAGAAAGGCTGGTGATAGTTAGGGACAGCAGAAATTTCTGAGACGTCCTCTTACAGGATAGCAGAAAGCTTTCAGTAGTGCTGTTCTGGAGTAAGGCTGTTGCTAACTGCAGCCTGACTTGTGGAAGTCAGCATTAAGATTTGTGATGTGACTGTGAAGATTGTGGAGCCCTAATCTGGGGGAAGGACAAGTGCTTGTCCATAGGAGTGCAGATTTTGTACTGCAGTTGGTGGAGAAAGTGAAGCTAAGACTGGCAGCATGATGTCTGCATGTTGGAGAGGTTTCTGTGATCTCTCTCTCAGGGATTGCTCAAATAGATTCCTAGAAGCCTAATTTAATACACAAAAATGAATATTAAAGGCTCTGATTCAAACTGAGAAAAGCATGGCAGATGTGCTAAGCACATCCTTCCTGTCACTGGCTCTTGTAGGACATCAGTGCTTTTGCTTTTTTTTCCAGTTTTGCAGATCTCTGTAATGCTGGATTGTAATTGGATAAAGTGTGAAAGATTCAGTTAAAGTTTTCATATAGCAGTTCAGGACCTGATTTGGAGCATCCCAACTGTTCACTATCACCTCGAGGGTGTCTCAGGTTTGCAAGTTCGTTGGGCAGATATGTGTGCCATGCTGTGGTATCCCCAGAGTGCACTGGAGGGGTCTGGACTGCTGTCTCCATGCTACTGGCATAGCAGGGGTCTGGCACGTGGGGGCCTGGCTCCTTCAGCTCTCCACACTGCTCTGCTCCTCCATCTCTCTGCTGTGTGGGTTAACCAATTTTATCTTCTCCCTCCCGCCCCCCTCCTTCCTTATGCCTTCATTTTTGATATTTCACAGTATTTCACAGATGGTGATAAAATAAAATGCAGAAGTGGGTTAAATTATTTTCTAAAAAACTCTGAGCATTTTTAAGTTTCTAAAAATGGTTGAAGCAGCCACTCTGCAGTCTGAAGCCTGGGAGGCTGCTGGTGCTCGGCTCTGCTGAGTCTTTTGCTGTGTCTAAATGTGTGCCTTGTCTTTAGCCTTTGGTGCGGAGGCATGAGAGGGAAGGGAGGCAGTGGTGGGGGTGCGTGTCACCCACACGAGGCAAGGAGGCCGCTTCTGCCGCAGAGTGCTAGCAGCACTGACAACACTTGGCTGTAGGCGACATTTGGAGACGAGCTGTAATGGTCGGAGCTTGGGAGAAGCTGTGAAGAGCTGCAGCTTCCAGGAGGCGCAGAGATAGCACTGTTAAGCTTTTTTGTTTATTTCCATTACAACAACGATGGGTTGATTTCTGCAAAACCGACTTTGTGGGCCTGTGTTGGTTGAGAGCACTGAAAACTGAGTTTGAGGAGATAGGGGGAGCTAAAAGGTTGTAAGCACTTCAGTTCCCCAGTCTCTAGTACTCCACCTCTTTCTAAGGAAGCAAGTATAAGAAACCTGCAAGCCTGATCAGAGATTGTGGGATATGTCCTTAAAAGTGGAAAATTTTCTTCTTTATACTAATGGCCAGTCCTGAGACTGATGCTTTTAATTTGTTTAGAAAAAGATAATTTATTTGCAGCTAGTTCAAAACTGATACAAAACACTCTGAAGTACTGAAGAGGATCATAGCCTGATACAGGAAAAAGATTCTGGAGAATTAATCACCTACTGGCTTGCCAGACAGCCTCCTGTGCTCTGAGGAGCAGTGAGGGCTCCTACTTCACTTTGGTTTGATAACATCTCTTTTATATGAGTCCTGTAGGACACCAACAGGTAGTGCCACAGCCTGACAGCAGTAACCTTCTTGAGCTGTGACGATGAACTGATTTTGCAGTCAGATCTCCAACTAAACCTTCAAAAACACCACCAGCTGGGTTGCATGCTGGTGTTGATTGCTTCTTAGCTGCTGGAGTTTGTTCATGTGTGAGAGAGCATGTGCTTCACTTCATACTGATCCTCAAAGGGGTTCCTGAAAATAAGTCTCCAAATCTGCAAATACCTTTTAGTGTTGTCCTGATTTACTGGAATAGAATTTTAGACTCCGTTTTCTGTTGAGGAAAACTGCAATTCTGTAAGGGCTACAACACACTGTTTCATGGGAACAAAGTGACAAGATGCTCTGCTTTTCTTTTTGGCCTGCGCTTGTATGTGATGATCAAGGTCTTTAGCAGTTTTGACATAAACATGTGCAGAGGCTGGGGGAAGTGGAAACCCAGGGCAGTTGATCCCAGGCTGGCCAATCAATGATAATTATTCTATACCGTAAATGTCATGTTCACTATCAATTGGGGTGTTTGCTGGGGATGGACTTTCCTTCTTCCATGGCTGTCATCTCAAGGGGGACTTGTCTACTGTCCTGCCCCTGAGGCCTACTCCTCCACTATATTGGTCAGGTATAACTCTGTGTACTTTATACTAATACTGTTATTAGTATTTGTTTGTATTATTATCTTATTAAATCTTCTTCTATTCCAACCCATGAGTCTCCTTTCCTTTTCGTGATTGCCCTCCCCCGGTGAGAACAACTGTCTAAACCATGACGAGTGTCCAGTGATATTACTCACTGGAGCAATGATGGAGCAGGGTTTTATTTATAACAGCATGCATGGATCTGCACTTCTTTTTTTTAATATATAATGTTGTGAATGAATTTTGGGAGGAGGGAGGAAACAATCTGTTCAAAAGCTGTGTGGTAAACATTAAGAGAATTGTGCTGTTAAAGAACGTTTGGGGGTTTTTTCCTCACTTTCTGTTTTTTCTTTAGATTTCTTCAAGTACATCCCATTCAAGTCCCTCTGATTTAACAAAACAGTGTGGAACATCAGCGTTATTTCAGCTGGCAGAGGTAATATTAAAACACTGGTGACTACTACAGATGCAGTGAGGTGGAGAAGGCAGTGATGTTGATTGCCGAAGTCTGGAAGGCAGAACAGTGCTACAGTTATAATTACACTGTTGCTTATAGAAGCATAAATTATTGTGGCTTGGGTGCCACAAGTTAAGATTTCCCCAGACTAACCATCAACTTTGAGGTTTCTTTGAGGTCTGTGCTGCAGCTGAGAGGAAGTACCAGTCCCTGGTGGCAAAGGGACTTTCAAATTACCATTGAAATTGCTTCAGTTCCTTGGTTTAGGGTTTTGACTGGTTTGGCCAGGGGCAGGGAGTTGAGAGGGGGGGCTAGATTAGTCTGTTACTCAGATTAGGACACTGCCATTACAAATTCTTGATAAAGATCCTTAACCACTTTTGTTTATGTTTGCTTTTCATGCCTACTGTTTTTTTGAAGTAGGTAATAATCAGGTCAATAACTTCTATAGAAACTGCTGTGGTACTCTCACCAGATTCTCCTTTTGGCAACAGTTAAAGCCAATGGCCTCTTTTTTAAGCTTTCCCAATCTTAGCCCACTGGTCATGTGGTTAGTCTTTGAGCTGTGGGATAGAGAAACTCCTGATGTCTGGTTTAAAGCAAGCCTCTTGCTTCTAGTTTTGCTCCAGGTGGTTGGTTGGTTGACATTTGTTTTGAAAACAAAATAGCACTGGGAATTCAGCTTGGGGGCTTTGAGAGGGGGAGTAAGAAGAAGAAAAAGCGTGTCGTCCGAGGGGCAGCTACTTGGTGCTGTGAAGGACTGCCCTCTGTAGCACTGTCAGCGTAGCTTACTGGTGATCCAAAACCGAGAGGATCTCCCAAGTCAATGCTGCAGGAACATGGCAGTTTGAGGACCTTGGTACAGCTCTTTTGTTTTTTTAGTATCGCTGTTCCTCAGACAGTATGAGGGTTTTGGTTTCCATTAATGTTATCTCCAGGAAGAGATAACCATGGCAACCACTGCTGCTTTTCAGTTCTTTGCAAAATAAGTCTGTGACATGAGAAAAAAGATTTGGAAAGCTTTTTTTACTACCCTCCTAATTATTTTGCACATTGAAGTAAAAGAAAATAATCTCAATAACTTAGATTCATTTAACTTCCCCCTTCCCTACTCCTCCTTCGGGACTATTTGGAAAATGGGGGAAAAAATTGTATATAGGCATGTTTGGGAGTTAATGGAGTATAGATGTGAGATTTCAAGTAACTTGTCTGTGGCAATAGAGTGATGTACTGTATTGTTCTGTTGCACTTGGAGTATTCTGAAAGTCAATCTAGCGGTAGGTTTCCAGGTTATATAAAAGGCACTTGAAGCACCATAGAAGCATCACTGAGATCAGTTGGAGTCTCTTTCTATTGGAGCAGTAGAGCCCACCAACATTACTATAGCACTTAGCCATCATCATGTCACATCAGCTTCATTAGGGCTTCAGCATATTCTTCAGTATTGTCTTGTAGCGCAGTTTGCTTTCCTGAACTAAGATGCCAGAGAGATTCCCTGTGTAGTGCTCCTGTTGATATAGGTAAGTAATAGCAACAGTTAATGTTTGTTTCATGGGGCTGTTTTTAAATCTGTTGTAGATGTGCCTTGCTTCGGAAGGAGTAAAAGTGAAAGAACCTGGGAAAACAAAAGTGGAAGCACTGGAAGATGTGGGAAGGGAAGTTCCAGAGGAAATGGAAGTAGAAAAACTGGAGAAAACAACAATAAAAGACTTCTGTAAAGGAAAAGTAGAACAATTGGAGATAGAGAAAATGCAAAACCGAGATGAGACAAAAACTGAGGAATCAGAAACTGCAAAATGCAGAGATTTTACTAGTCTTGCAATGGAGAGCAATCCTTTTGAGAGAAATGTTAACTCAAAGGATCACATATGCTGTTCTCCAGAGCTTTCAATGGCTGACATGAATATCCTCGGGCTAAAGCCAGAAAAGATAAAGAAGAAAAAGAAAAAAAATAAGTTGGACCGGCACACAAACGAAAAATCCACCCCCAAGAAGCCTTGTAAAAAGAGGCAGTCCTCTGAGTCGGACATTGAAAGTGTGATGTATACGATTGAAGCCGTTGCAAAGGGGGACTGGGGGGCTGAGAGACTTGGGGAAACTCCCCGCAAAAAACCTCGCCCTGTTTCAAATGTGAAGGGAAGTGTGTTGGATACAAAATCACCAAAGAAAAAAGTGAAATCGAAAGAGAAGAAAACATCAAAGGAAAAACCCATGGAGACCACCAAAGAATCAAAGCCTCCCGATTTCCTTAGTATTGCAGCCAGCAAGGAAGTACCCTGTGAGGCTTCTGACAGCATTAAGGTGGAACCACTGACCCCAACGGAGGAGGTGGTACCCCAAAGCTTACCAGAACAGGTCAAAACTGAGGACAGTGACTGTGTTAAAAAGATAGAAACCTGTGGCTCCAGGAAATCGGAGAGATCTTGCAAAGGTGCTCTTTACAAAACTCTGGTGTCAGAGGGCATGCTCACGTCTCTGCGTGCTAATGTAGACAGAGGTGGGTGCCTTTGAGTGTGTCATTTACAGCATGAGCTGCGGAAGCCTATCTGGAGTGGGAGGAAAAGCAAAAGACCATATTTAAGATGGAGTTTGAGCAGTGTGTGATGGGAATGCTGTGCCTGGTCACCTGAGGTGCAGGGGACAGGTGGAGGGAATGGGCTCCATGGCCCAGGGCAGGTGGTCTCAAGTTCTGCTTTCTATGTCCATACTTACCTCACCTGCTCTTACCTCACCTCTCCCTTTTTTGTCTTTCATGATCTGAGATTTAGCTTGTTAACCAAAGGCTTTGTCGATTAATTTGTCGGCCTGCTGATACACATATGCAGGACTTGTGTTGTGTGTAATCCTGAACAATTGGCTTGTTTCTGTATGAACAACTCCCATGGTTGTGGTTGTGAGCATAGCTCTCCATCCCGCAAGAGGCAAACATGCTGTGCTTTTGCTTTGTTTGTTACTTTTGCTGTAGGTGGTGAGCAAGAACCCTTTACCTTGTGGAAGGACAAATTTGAGATTATTTCTGGAAGCTTTCAGTCTTTAAATGTATTTTTCTGATTAATAGATTTATATGTGTAATTAGAACAGTCAGAAAAGAAAAGAAATCTTTGTAATTTAGGGAAGTTTATTACTCTAAATCTACTCATCTCTTTCTCTTCCTTTATACCTCAAGAGGCTTTAGAGATAGTATAAAAAACTGGGGGGGAGGGGGGGACGAAATAGTTGCCAATATCATCATTATCCAGTCTGAAATAAATAAATCGATGTTTAATAACTCCTTCAAGAAGGTCAAGCATTGTAAGTTGCAGTACTGAATGGGTACACAAGTTCCTTCTGAGCCCGCTTTGTTTCAGTACATTTTTCTAAAGATGAGAAACAATTTTCTGCCTTCATCCCAGGAAAAAGAAGCTCAGGAAAAGGCAACTCCTCAGATCATGAAGGATGCTGGAATGAAGAAAACTGGGCTTTCTCCCAAAGTGGGACAAGTGGGAACAAAAAACTGAAAAAGACTAAGCCAAAGGAAGAGTTTGGGTTTGGGTAAGTTGCAGCTTAACACTGTTCAAAGTTTTAATTAAGTCAGCCTGGCAACTTAAAGAGTGAGTCTTCCTCAATGCAGCTAGTGAACTGCATCCAGCACCCAAATAATCACAGTTAAACAGAATTCCTGAAAATTACAAATCCTGCTGGGCTTAGTTAAGCTTTAGATACCTGTTGTTTATATACTAAAGTAATTCCTTTGAGATCTTTCCAGTTTTACTCTGTTGTAAACAGATCTGAATGACATTATCTGCTCACTTCTAAAAAGACCACACAATATTTACCTGTTCAAGAGATGGTGAAGAGGGTTATTTGTATTTTCAGAGCACTTCGCAAGCAGTATTTAAAGTTTTGTGTAGGTGTTCAGTCGTCATAAACAGAATTAGACTAGAAAGAATAGACCTCTTTGCCTGCTTGGAGAGTTTGCTTACAGAGGAAGAGTAAACAGTGTTCTAATATTGGCAAATAAGTACGATAAATGCATCATTTTGTCATTGTAGGGACAAGATATTTAAACTGTTCATATGCATTGTGCAGAAACTAAATATGTGCAAAGAATAATTAATGATTACAAATGCATTACAATTTAGCAAGGCCACAGAGAATTACTTTCCTAGTATATGAATAACAATTTTTGTCAAGAGTATTACGGATTTATTTAACTGCAGGCGTAGTTGTTAAATCTGCTTAGCCATTCATACTTACTGGCAGATTCTTAAAGACTTCCAATTATCTGAATTCAGAGGGTGAAAATGAATTAAAAAGGAATAGATTTTCCACACTTCATGCTTAAAATTCTAATGTGTTTCTTTTGTGCAGGCTTGAGGTAGCCTTTTTTGTATGTGAAAATTAGCTGCAGCTCACCTTAGAGCAAAGTTATTAAATTAATGAAAATCCTCAGGTCTTGTTTGCTTGGAATAGTAAAGAAAAACTAATGGAATGCTTCTTGAATTTTTAGTGCTTTGTGTGTAACTTTTGTAAATATTTTTAAAATTTAAATTAAAAGATTGAAAACTTTTCACACCCAATGGTGTGAAATCTAAATGCATCTCCTAGCCAAAAAAAATGTAGTTAAGAACGATCTATTTAAAGTATCTGGGAGAATTGTGTAAATAATTACTTAATTCTACAAATACTGTTCTGCCATCATTAGCTGGCTGGATGGGGAAAATACAGATTTGCCAATCTTACTTCTTGATTAAATTGTGTCTTTACTTCTGAGGTTCAACAAGGCCAAGTGCAAGGTTCTGGGTTAGGGCAACCCCTGGTATCAATACAGGCTGGGGGATGAAGGGATTGAGAGCAGCCCTGTGGGGAAGCACTTGGGTCACTGGTGGAGGAGAAGCTGGACATGAGCCACCAACGTGCACTCTCAGCCCAGAAGGCCAACCACATCCTGGGCTGCATCAATAGAAGTGTGGCCAGCAGGGCAAGGAAGGTGATTCTGCCCCTCTACTCTGCTCTGGTGAGACCCCACGTGGAGTACTGCGTCCAGTTCTGGGGCCACCAGTATAAGAAGGACATCGAGCTGTTGGAGCGGGTCCAGAGGAGGGCCATGAAAGTGGTTGAGGTCTGGAGCAACTCCCTTATGAGGAAAGGCTGAGAGAGTTGGGGTTGTTCAGCCTGGAGAAGAGAAGGCTCTGTCAAGACCTTATTGTGGCCTTCCAGTTCTTAAAGGGGGCTTTTAAGAAAGGTGGGATAGACTTTTTAGCAGGGCCTGTTGTGATAGGACAACAGGTAATGGTTTTAAACTAAAAGAAGGTAGATTCAGACTAGATATAAGGAAGATTTTTTTTTTTTTACAATGAGGGTGATGAAACACTGAACAGGTTGCCTAGAGAGGTGGTGGAGGCCCCGTCCCTGGGAACATTCGAGGTTGGGTGGAATGAGGCTCTGAGCAACCTGACCTAGTTGAAGATGTTCCTGCTTATTGCAGAGGGTTGGTCTAGATGACCTTCAAAGGTCCCTTCCAACCCAAACTGTTCTATGATCCTATGATAAATGAATATTATTCAGTGAACTCTGTAAAGGCAGAGTGGAGTGTAAGTGCTGGAGAAGGTATCCGTTATCCCTGTTCATTGTACTACCTGATCTTCTGGCTACTTAAAGAGCTGGTTTTTACCTCTACCTGCTCCTCTTAACAATTTCTGCTCCCTTCAGCATCACCTTTTAGACGAATTTTCTCTGTGTGTAGAGGGTTCTCACTCCTTTGGAATTATGTCTTTCTCCCTGTATCCTCTTACCTTCTCCACCAGTAGTTTCCCACAGTTCCTGATAGTCCCTGTCAGGTGTGCTTTGTTCATGTGCAGCTCACTCCTCTCCCTGTGTTTATCTCCTGACTGGACTAGGTTGTACGATGCGAAGACCTCAGCTCAGCTATGTCTGTCTAACCAGACTTGTGAGATGCTCTGAAAATTCATGACAATGTGAATGATTTTTTTTTTTTTTAATAATTAATTGCTGACACAGCAATAGGAGCACTCTGCACTGCCTCCGTATCACACAAGCTATAAATTACGAGCCAGGATGGCAGCTTGTCTGCTTTCATGGTTGGGCCCTCTTAATTAGGGCTGCAACCCCTCACATGCCCTCGGGGCAGCAGACAGGCAAGGTGGCAGCAGGCAGTGGGAGAGGAGCTATGGCAGAGTATAGAATTGCATGACAGCTGTCAGAGCAGAAAATCGGCTTGTTTTGTGGTTGTCAGGGAACATCTACGTAGGAGAGAAAGGTAGCAGTACCGAGCACCAGTAATGTCAGATATCTTTGTGGTTTAAAGACAAAATAAAACATAAGCGTGTACAAAAAAAATCCCATAAAACAAATAAACCAACTCCACCATGCACGCAGTCTCTTAAGTGCCAAGGCTGTATTTTAAGATGGAAGATTGCTTTCTGAAAGAAGTCACGATTACACAGATAAGATAAAGTATCATTCTGTGTACCAGCACTTCCAGTATACCATTTGTTTGAAGTGCTGCTTCAGAGAGCAAAGAGAAATGCCACGTTTCTTGTGATTCTTCCAAGTGTACAATGTGTTAGGGCCATCCTGGCAACAGTCATGCCAACTTTTTTCAAGTTCAGGTTCTCCATAGCAAACAGAACTCAGGACGAGTAGAAAATGTCATTATTCCCCTGTCATCGATGGTGCTATTTATAATCTGCCTAGCTGTGCACACTGCCTTTTATTAAAATACGATTCCATCCTGTGCTCCTGCCTGGCTGCAAAAATTTGCTGGAACAGAGTGCATACACAAGCCAGCGTAGTCATTGCAGCCAGAAACGCGGTGCCATACCATCCTGTTCAAGTGGTTTGTTTTCATCTGGCTGTTAGGAACAACAATACCACGTCTGTGGATTTCTTGACTTCTAGATAGTCTAGTTAGTCATTCTGAAGTGTGGGGGGTGTTGGGTTTCATGAAAGCATGAGTTAGTTGCATTTTTCATCTCACAACAAATAAAGTATATGGGAAGAAACTATAAATCCCCAGAACAAATACAAAGCTAATTCCCGCCCCAAAGCATCAGGTTTTAGAATATCCCCAGAAGATTGAATGGTTTGACGTTTTTCTTCTGGTTTCAATTGTTATTTTCATTGTGGTGTGAGGACTTTTATATGAAATTATTTATTAGTTTGTTTATTTATTGGTTTTATTGGGTTTTTTCATTCCTCTCAGAACAGACAAATCTCCCATACGAATCTCTGCAGCAAACAGAGCTAAATGTCACCAGTATGACATTGATTTTTTTTTTTTCTTTTTAATATATGCAGCTAATACAATCAATTTGTACTGAGTTACAAATGCAGAAGCTGGAGTGCACATTTCCATCCCAAAGTTGGATTAATACATATACTAGTTTGATGTTCATGGTGTGAATGCGCTTATCTCTTTCCCCCTCTCTCTTTGTAGATAGTTATGTATATATGCACACACGGTCCTAAATACTATATTTTTTTTCTCCAGAAATGGAGTTACCTTTAATTTGATTGGTTTTGTTTCCCCTTTAGCTTAGCAAAGTTGGAAGAAGAATTTGAAAAGAAATTCAACAGCCTCCCTCAATACAGTCCTATTACCTTTGACAGGAAAAGTTCGGGTGTTCCAAGAAAAAAGAGAAAGGTTGGAAGCAGCTCGTCTGAACAACCAAAATCCAACAAAGGTAAATTACCATGTGCAATACATTCTTAAGTAACGACAACGCTATGCCAACCTCAGGAATTTATATGTGCTTACTTTCCTGTTAGATGTGAAAAGTGTGAAGCCAAAGAAAACATTTTTCTAGCACTGAAGTTGGTTGGTTCTCACCTGGGTTCATTTTCAGGCTGTGCTCTTTTGAATCCTGATTTTTATGCTGAGTAGAACTGGTTAGAGTTTCTACATGAAATATATTCCTCATAGCAAGCAAATTTATAAAAGACATGAGTATTTGTGAGGTAAGTGAATTTGACAGTTTTTCCCAGGAGAAAATGGGGAAAAAACCGGCAGGTGATCAAAAGGTTACATTTAGGCATTTTCCAAAATGTAGTTTTATGTCAGTTTGCATTTCATTGTAATTTTAGGCTCTATATATTATAACATAAGATACCATACGTGTCTGAATGAAACATTTTGATTATTTTTCAATCAGGATTTAACTCTGTATCGTAAGTTTGGAGCATAACCATCCTGACATGATAAAAAAAGTTAGAGGACAGGAAAACCAGTTCTGTATCCAGCTCTGTTGCTGAGGTGCTTGGAGGGAGAAACTCATGATACATTTGGCTGTTTTATGTACAGGCAACCTGTAACACAGAGGCGGTAGAGAAATGAGAATATAGTATGGAACTTTTAGACTGTGGGAGAAATGCTGATGGATAAATACATACCGTACAGAAGCATCACAAAATGAAGGAATGGCATAGCAGTAATATCTACAAGAAAAAAAGATGCTCAAAAGAATTCTTATTACGCGCAGTTCAGTATGTGAAGCTGGTTTCCTTTTCTGCTACTGTGGTAGTTCCAGTGTCTGACAGTTTTTCAGATCTCATATGGCTATTGTCACCAGGTGATCCTGGTTTAGATATATGCCTTTTGAATGCTTCACAAATAATCACATTACAGTATGCAAGATGGAGCAGCTGTTCTTTTCTAGTGCATGCCAATTTTGGTATTGATTTTTGTGTTTATATAATTAGATGTGGAACAGTCACTTTTGCAAAATTAGACTTGTGCTAATACCAACTGAGTTCTGACTTCAAAGGCCTTTCATTTTTTTAATGATATGTATTTAACAGAACTTCTTCAATGAGCATGAATGAGTTGCTTTACAGTATGTTAATGCAGTGGTTAATTAAGCAACATCTGTTGGGAAGAAGATCTCTTCATCTACCGTGATCTGGCAGTTGAAGTCGTAATAGCAGCTCCTTGGATTTCTCGCTACATTATTTACCTGTTCGCGTGTCTGAATGTCTGAAAGTTTTGGAGACCCTACGCTGTTTAGGAATGGCACGCTAGAATGCTACCTCAGGCCAGGTAGCCCAGAACTGCGTTCTGCTTTTGGCTAAGTACACGCACAAGAGCTTAATTTTTATCCTTGTTTACATCACTTAAAAATCTTTGGAATATATTTGGCCATGTCTCAGGGGAAGGTCAGAAACATAACTGCAGGCAGGTTACAAGCCTGATCTAAATAGTTTTGGCACAGCCCTGCAGAGCAGGCCTCTAGCTGACAATAAGGGCTCTTTAAACTAAGCCAGCTGACTTTGCACTGAAGCAGATGGTAAACAGTCACATGAACTTTTCCACCAACTGAGCTGTGGGGTTGCAACAAGCAGCCCCAGGGCAGGAATATCTGATAGTGACACTGCTGTTTCTGTAGTGAACATCTAACCACAGCCCCAGACTAAATCCAGACGGAGCTAGTGATATCTGCTCCTAATTTCAACGTATGTTGAATTCACTGAAGTTAGCTGGGCAGGCTGTCAGCTTGTGTCAGTCATTCCAGCTCCCTGGAGAGTCAAGTTCAGCTCTCAAGAGATAGCTTAAAAGCTTCCTGACAAACCATTTTTCTTTTGGAAAAGACAGATTGCTAAAAAGTAAATATTCCACAGACACGGGTTGATTTAAATTTGTTTCATTTTGTTAGAATGCTTAAAATTAGGATGCAAGTTGTAGATTTGAAATGACCTGAACCAAATTGAATACAAGCAAGTTTACTAGCTTAGTAGGGAAACTGTTCCAGCTGAGCCAAACATTCATTAAGCTGAATCTTCAATTTAATTTGTGGTGTAGTGACAGGCCATTCAGCCTTGTCATGCTGTTGCCTTGCCTGTGAACTGGGACAAGTCGAAAGATGGTTAGAGAATACTGACCTTCAAGGGTGTTAAGCATATATATCTGCATGCTAGGCTCCTGCAGGTGTTGCAGGAAGTGAAAATGGTATTTTGTGCAAAATTATAGAGCTTGGCTTGGAATGGTTCTGTTTGTTGTTGGTGGGGGTTTTTTTGTGTTTTGGTTGGGTTTTTTTAATTTTTACATGTTTTTTACACCATCAGAATGAAACAAAAGTTAACATCTTATTCTTGCATTGTGGTGAACATGAACCAGGAAGGGTCGGCATAGTCTTATGGGCGTGACTGTGTTGGGATGTAGGAGACACTCGCTTTGCTTTGCTGTGCTATGCACTACCATGTCATGTGGAGCTATTGTTGTTGCTTTGTCTCTGTAAAGTAATTAAAAGAGATGTCCAGCACAAATTATGCCTCCTGGTGATTGGGGCCTGTGGATGTTTGCAAACAGCAGCTAATAATCACTGGGTTTAGTGAATGCTCTTCAGAATTCATTCCCTGCCTTTTCTGAAAGAGCATGTGCAGGATCATAAACTTCCTGGGCATTCTCAGTCCTCAGATTAGTACTTTAAATTTGCAGTCTGCAGATCGGCGCCTACTGAATTACATTTTAAATTTGGAAAATAGGTTGGAGTGCTGTACACTAAAAATTCCCCAGGATGTAAAGTGAATAAAAATAGGGAGATGTTTTCGTTTGTTGTTTTGTGGGTGCTTCCCCCCCCCACCTCCTCCCACAACTTAGGGCTCTGTGCCTTAATATGGTTTTGGGTTGGGGTTTTTTTTGAGTAAATGGTGTCAGATTGATTTTCTGTCAATTGCCATTAACCTATATCTAAACGAGGCCTGATCTGCTACCTTACCCAAACAGCCAGGATTGTCAGGATGTTTTCCTACTTCGAAGTGGAAAATCAGCCCAGTGGCTCCTTCCGTTGTGCTTGTCATGCCCAGTCCTCACTTCAGCCAGTTCTTTTCATATAAAAGCACCTGAAGAACCCTGTAGCATGAAAGCTGTTTCAAATCCACACGTGTAAGGGAAAATTTGAACTTTCTTGAAAGAGAGGCAATTTGGTTTTTTTCCCCCAGAGCTTTGCAACTTGTCCTGGTTCTGCTCCTACGGAAATTAATATTGGGGTCTTTCTTCAGTGGGAGCAGGATTGAACAAGCCATAACGCTTTGGCAAATTCTACTGCAAACATTTTAACTGGGAGCATGCACATACAATAATAATGTCACAAAATGGCTGAAAGATACAGCTATACTGAATTTGTGCAGATGGCCTGCTCCGACATTTGCTGGAGCTGTGACTGATTCATTTATTTTTTTCTTCTTTGCAGTGGCATATGTGCCAAAACATCCCACCACACAGAAGTCAGCAGTCTGCAGTGAGTCACTAATCTGCCTGTATGCAAAAATGAGCAACAGGCACAGTCATTATTTCTGCCTTGTGCTGTGAAGAAATGCTCATTTACACACTGAGCACTTCACTAAAGCTTTCATTTTGGGAAGGCAAGGAGAGGATGCGTTTTAGAGTGTGCTTTTATTTGGGAAAGGTATTGTCCCTTTTGTCTCTGGCCTCTAGGACCAGAAATAAAGCATCAGCTTAAAATGGATGCTTCTTTGTGGCATTCCTTTCAATCTTAGCTTGTTGTTTTGGGTTTTTTTGGATCAAGTCAAAGTGTTCAGATGCCTGGAGATCACATGCTGTAATGTTCCAGAGATCATGGCCTAATAATCCAGCAGCTTCCTCCTGAGAGATGCAGAAATGCACGAACAAATCTGTTTGTCTCGGTTTTCTTGCAATCATGTTGAAGCGTTCCTGATTTGATCAGGCCCTTTCAAGTAGGGAACTTTGTGACAGCAGAGGGGGCATATGGCTAGAAATGTGGAGGAAATGCAGTTATGGTTCGTTACGTGTGGTGGGTTCATTTTCTTGCCTGCTGCTTCCCCAAGCAGCCGCTGTTGGCTGCAACAAGTACTCCCAGGAGGAAATCCCTACTGCCCTCAGCGAGCACAGTGAGGAAGACAGGGATTAGCAGGTGGTTAAATCCTGTGGCAACTGCTGAAGTGCTTGGGAAGGGCAGAGCCATGTACAATGCTCCCACTAAAGAACGATGAGCAGGAGAAAAGGGCTTACTTTACGCTTACAGATGGCTGTATAACAACAGCAAGTAAACTAACATCGGAAGCTTTTTTCAGCAGTCTATAGGAAAACACATCCAAGGTCTGCTGCCTAAGCCTTTTAGGTTACTTAGTTTTTTCAGTAGTGGATTTTCCTGAGGATTTAATGTTGGCAAGAAGCATTTGTTTGAGATCTCGGAGTACTTGCCTGGTGTCCCCATGAAACAGGTGTAAACTTCTGCATGGGTGTGTGTGCCTAAACAGTGCCCCTGGGGCACCTGCTCCTGAGGGCTTGAACAGGGGTGTTGGCTCTATCCCAGCTAAAAGCAGCACATGATCTCAGGAATGCACCCTTGTTCAGCCTTTCCTACATGTAGGTGTCTTCTGTTCCAGACTGCATTTCGCCATCTCCATAATGGTTTAGTTCAGTTAATTTCTATTAAAAGAAAAGCTCTGTTTTTCATACTTGAATATGCCATGCAAAGATCCTGTATTTGGCAGTTCGTTGGCTTAAGCTTTAATCTAAAGGCAAGATGGGATGTGGCTGTTTTCAAAGAACCACCAGATAGTCTATTCAGTAATTACTAGTATGTGCAATTGTAATTTGGCTTTTCACAGAGGACAGTGAGCCTATCATTTAGTTAACTTTTAATTAGTACAGGCAGGCAGCGTGAATGAAGTTTCTTGAGTCAGAAGTTATAGTCTCAGGTCTGAGTATGACATCTTAACCTATTTAGCTATTAGCTCATCTTCTTTCACTGCATTCATGGCAAAAGGATATTCAAGTGTCAGTGGGCACTGTCTCCCAGGATTAACAGCTAAAAGGGTAGGAAATTAGAAGTTTCCTTATGAAAAGGCAGCTTCTCTTTTGACCCTGCTGAAGTCAATGCCCTTGGATTTTCCATTTGGGAAGAAAATTTTACATGCAAGTGATGTGTGCCTTGGAGTACCCTACATGTCACAGATACAGTTAATTACAAAGGTGCCTTGGATGGCAGAAAAAAGATGGAAGACACTGGTTTCCTTGTTCATGCAGCGCCTGTCATCTTTTTGTTTTCATCTCAGTTTTTAATCTCAGTTATTTTGCTTAGAGGTGCTGGCGCTGGCTGACAATCTATGATGCTGATTGAAATGGTCTATGGTGTGTAGGTTGAGCTGTAGAAGTGGAGACTTCTGTGATACTGTGTAACGCATTGCTTATTCCAAGCACCTGAAAAGCTCACTAATTTGCGAATTAAAAATAAATGAAATATCACAAGAATTATCTAGTTCTGTGCCTCTGTCTTCTGTTGTGGGAAGACTTGTCTGTGTTGATGTGGGTGAAGTGTTTGACCTGAGTCTTCAGAAAAGCTCACTTTTTTTCAATTAGGCTTTTCTTCAGCCTGCTTGAGCTTTTTCATTCCTTCTTTTGCATAACACTAGATGCTTATCCAACTCTGTGTTACTCAGGAAGCTATTGTAAAATTTGCAGAAGGACACTTAAATCATTTTGAGTTTTATTATGGCCTCTTCTGTTGAACTTTCTGATATTTTCCATACAAGTTCTAGTGAAGTTTTTCAGGTTTAAGCTGGTTTTGCCTAAGATAGTGTCTTGCTTGGACTTTATTTGGTTTGCTTTTTGAGTTCTAGATTTTTCAGGACATTATTAACCTTTTACCAAAGTTTTCATTTCTGCAGTAGTAAAAAAGAAGCAGCAGTGAGCCACAAAGCCAGCAAGTACAGTATCTTAGAGGTGCCTTCTGTGGCTGTTTCTGGCTGGATTTTAGCTTTCTCTCAGTAATTTTCAGTATTCAAACAGCCTAGTGTACATGAATGGTTTTCCCCTCATAAGATTAGATCCTTCTTCCATGTGCTACACACTTTTCTCCTTCTTTCCCTGCATATAGAGGGTCAGCGATGGCAAGTTGCAGATGTTTGATGTAGACTTACCTTGATCTTACATTACTACACGGTTGCAGTTGTCTCGGTAGCCGCTGCGTGTCTGGTTCCTTTTTAAGGATGAGGAGGAATGGAGGAGGCTGGTGTTTGTGGTGGGTAGAATCCTGTTCCAAGTCAGCTGCAGATGGGAAGGCCACCCTCCTGTTAAGCTGTCTTGTCACCTGCAGTGCATCGCATTTGTGTTTGGGATGATCTATTCTGAGCTAGCCTGAAGACTTCCTTTCCTGCTCTATCTTTAGAAATAAGATTTTAAAGGTGCAGTTTCTGAAAGGTACTCCATAAAAATGGCTTTGCAGAGTAGGGATTATGCATCTGTTACATCTTTGGTCTGTGATGTCTCTGTTGCTCCTGGATCACTGTTTACTCCGTTAATGGGACTAAGGATAACTTCTTGATGGCCTCTGCTAGTGGCATACTTTGTGGCCTGATGTCATATAAGATGTCTTCTGAATACTGCTAGTAAACACTCTGCTGTCAAAGTAGAAATGATGCCATGAGCTGGGCATAACCTCATCTTCCTCTCCTGGAAGCTTTTACTTCTGCACTTAGTGTAAACTCATTTCTGGTCACCAAAAAGGTAAAGGTATCTCTTGCATCCTGTGGTAGGTAAGGTAAGGCGTCCTGGCTGGTAGGTAAGTACCCATCCTGTCACTCACTCACTCTCTCCCAGTGGGATGGGGAAGAGAATTGGAAGGGCGAAAGCAAGGAAAAAACCTCATGGGTCAAGACAAAGACAGTTTAATAAGTGGAGAGCGGGAGAAAGAAACAAGTGGTGCAAAAGCCAGCACACACCACCAACAAACTGATGCCCAGCTGGTCCCTGAGCAATGGTTACTTTGGAAAAAAACCTCTCTTCCACAGGTTTGTTGCTGAGCATGACCATTACGTGGTATGAAATACTTCTTGGTCAGTGTGGGTCAGCTGTCCCAACTGCGTCCCCTCCCAAACTCTTGTGCACCCTCAGCCTACTCACTGGGGTCGCAGAATGGGAAAGAGCCATCTTGGTGGTCAGTAAACACTGTTCAGCAGTAACTAAAACATTGCTGTGTTACCAACACTGTTTTGGTCACTGGTCTAAAACACTGCACCATGCAGGCTGCTGTGAAGAAAGCTTACTCCATTCCAGCCAAACCCAGTGCACATCCAAAGAGTGCATATATTTAAGCAAACAAGCAAGCAAACCCCTTGCTTTGTTGTATGGCTAAGCTTTCCAAACGTCATTGTTCTCCAAAATGCTCTGTATGCACTTAAGCACTGGGAGCTGATGGGTTGAAGTACAGCCTGCTGAAAGCCTCCAGAGTCCATTCGGGGCAGAAGGTCAGGTTTTGTGCTTCGCCATGAAATGGCATCCTGCATTAGTCAAAGGGGAGGCTGTATAGTACGTACTATGACTGTTGTACTCTTTTTTAAAAAACTGCTAATTAAAAGTATGTATTATTAATGTTGTCTGTAGGTTCATTCCAGTCTCAGAAATTCTACAAAATTATCAGCAAATGTAAGCACAGAAAGCAGAAGCGTAATGTTCCGGACACAGGTACTGGTGCATTAGTTAGTTAAGATTTTTGGGCCGCCTTCTCTCTCAGTTCAATCTCGGGGAAATGCTTCCAGACAGAGGCTACTCAGCTCTCTAGTCTTTGATTGCTTTGGTCTCTTATTTCCATGTCTACTTTGATTCCATTAGCCCCTGGCTTCAGTTGATCATATTACCTTATTGCAGAATGATGCGGTTTTGTTTTTAATTGGCGTCTCCCGTATTTACAGTTTCCCTGCTCCAGATGCCATGCAGCAGAGCTGACAGAGCAAGGGCACTTCTGCAGTTGGCCCTGAACTCTTTATCTTCCATAACTCATAGCCCTTTAGTCCTTTAATTCCTCTTAGCTGCATCCCTTCTGTATCAGAGGCCGTATTATTTATCCCTTTGCTAGAGCATTTTTCCATGTCCCTATCTCTCCTCCCTGTGATTTCCTGCTGTCTGGAACTTTGCAGGCTGCAGCTGGTCAGGATGTAAGAGCTTGTTTCTGCACCAGCTCTGAGAAATACTTACCTAAACCAACACTCCCTCTTTAGAAATCTTAATCAGCTTTCTATTTGCCTCAGATTGAAGATAAATTCAACAGGTTTGTTAAGTTATGCCCTGGACTTGTTCTACCTGCTTTCTGCTGGTAGCTCTCCAAAGCCTTTTTCTTGGTACAGTATTGTGGCCCTGCATATGTACATACTTATAACACTGAGGGGCATGTTCAGGTGTACGGTATGTGCAGGGTTATAGCTTAGCCTGCTTCCCTGGACCCTTTCTTTTTTTTTCTTTTGTAGTCATGTTGCCCACACTGTCCACATTGCACCCAGGCTGTTCTTAGCCCTTCCACAGTGGAGTTCTCTCCTACATTATCCCTGTGGTGTAGAAAAGCCCCTCTGGTTCTGCTTGCTTACTTAGCTCCATGAATTTTTCCCCATCTATATCTGTCTCATTTTAAGATAATAAAATCACTATCCTCATCTCCAATTCCCCCAGCTACCTCTGTACTTAATATCTTGCCTTAAGGCTTGACTATGTCATTTTGTCTTCTTTCCTGATGCTATGTTTTGTGTCCTGTATGGTGCATGTGCACTATTTTCCCACATAGGCTCTGCCAGCTCTGCTGCATTCAAGGGTGCAAATATTTTGAAATTACTTGCTCTGTTATGTTGTATTTCTACAACAAACATACTGTGGGAGTCACTCATAAGAAGTAACTATCTTGCTTCCATGCTGGTGTGAAAAAGGCATCATACATTAATGTAGCTTTTATTGGGTGCCATTCAATTTTTTGTCCCTGAATTATTAGTAGACCATGTAGACAAACTAGTAAGAAAAATGGGTGTTTAAATTCTCCTGTGGGAAAAGAAACAGCATTGAATACATGCTAGAGTAAAAAATACAAATGTCTTCAAATCTGCAGATGTAAAAAGGACTAAACAAAATGTCAAAACCTCCACTTGATTAAAAGAAACCAGCCTGTTTTGTGTGCACTATGATCAAAGACTTGAGCCTGGCAAGTGCTGAGTACCCTGGCCTTGTTCCAGTACAACACAGAGGCATGTCCTTGGAAGTTAAGCATGTGAATAATGTCATCATGTCTAAACATTAGAGATGAGTCTGTGCATTTTCTGGAGTAGGGCCAGTTTAAGTTCCTCCCAGGACTGAAGCAAAGACACAAGGAACTTGCCAGTCTTACCCAGCCCACATAGAAATCATCAGAGGAAAGACAGTGAAGGTGTGTATATATATATATAGGTGGGGAACTGCATTTTCTTTGAGTTACAAAGGGGCGAAAATGTAGGGTCTTGCCTACTCTTAAGCGCACCACATTGTGACACAGAAAGCAAAGTGTTGATCAGAAAAGCACAGTGTGGGTATGGCCTTGGCACGCAGCAAACAGCCTCGCCATCATGTGCTGCCTACATAACTTCATCCTTCTGTGAGCTCCTAGGCAGCGTGGCCCTGAGCTCTGGCTCCAGTGTCCCATACTCAGCAGGATTCAAGCTGGAAGTGCCAGCCTCTTCATTTCAGTTCAATTATATGAGAATTTACTGAATCAGACCCTAAATGCAGATTTCTACCCCCTTCTGTGGTTAGGCTATACTTGTGGTGAGTCACAAGCCTATACATGTGGGTTTGGGTTTTATGGAGTTCATTTTGCTGGAGGAAGGAAATACTCTGATAGCTGGAGAAGAGACACTTGGAATGACTGCTGTCAACAGAGGTTGTGCTGGATTCATGTTTTGTCATCTTGAAAAGTGTCTGTGTTTCTGAATGATGACAGGTGAATGTCAAAACAAATTTTGTTATAATTGGTTCATGTTGTCTGGGTCTATCTCTGGTTTGGGTATCTGAGTTAATTTTGACTCCATGTGGCCACACTATGCGTGGCATCACCAGTGCAAATCACCATATTATGAGTTTGCAGATGTCTACAGAGATACAGGCCAGTAAAATACCAATGAACATGCCACAACCCCTATTCCTCCTAGCAGAGAACGTACAGTAATGCTACTGAATAAATTCAGAGATATGTCACTTCTTTAGGAAGGCTGACAAAAGCACAGCTGGACCCATCCCTATTTGGGGGAGTTGATTGAACACCACTTAGCGGAGCGATTTATTTTCTTCCACAGTGAAGACTTTCTGGTAGGAAGCAATACTTAAAATAACAAGGGGTAAGTCACAACTGTTGAATCCTTGCAGATACATTTTAGTGAGCTGTGCTGAGGGCTCTTGCATGGTTTGTGTAGCAACCAACACAGTGTTGGCCTTTGCACCAGATGAACAAATACACCAGTCTCAGCAGTAGCTGATGTGTGCAGGAGCCCCGTCTCCTGTGGCTCCTAGAGCTAACTGCCTGCTGCTGATAGTCCAGCAACTCTCCCATGCACACATCAGTCTGTACAGCCTTGCCGCATATGTTTGAGCAAGAGCAGAGATTGTGGAAAATAAGCCGAGTGGACTTTTTTTTTTAATCTGAGAAAGTCCCGTTGTGTGGGGCCTGCAGCCACTGTGCCTTTGGCATCCATTGGGGCTGGAAGAGGACTGCGTCAGCCATAAGCTCATGCAGCAGATCGTCCCATGCAGGCAGCTGTTCCCTGCACCTGGCTTGACCATCTGGTGCCTTGTCAGCCTGTGTCCCTCTCCTTGGTAGTCCCTAGCCCTTGCTGCAGCTCCATGTGCTGCCCGACCCCACAAGAGGTGTTGCAGCAGCATCTCGTTGTCCAAAGAGCTGGAATTTCCACTAGGGTGTAGGTCAGAGTGTGCTTGGCATCACTTTCTTGGTGAAATGGTTCTCTAGGCACTGGTGAAGAGAGTGCTACTTGAAGTTTTGCTCTGCTTGTTTTGCTTCCCCTTTTTTTTCTTAATAAAGACTGCTAAACCGTTACGGCCCACCTTTTCTTCTTGATACGAGCATGATTGGACCTACGGAGCATTCATTCTCCACTAAGTGCAGTTAAACTCCTGCAGCTCTCTCTGGTAACAGGCATCCTTGAAGAAAGTGTTTTATATTGTCTCATGTCTTGCTGAGGTTCAGCCTGAAATGCTTTGCCCTCTTCTGTGGTGTCCTCAGTCAGTCCCAGTGACTTCATTTTTTGCTGTTCCCAAAGACATATGACAGCTGTTCAGTCCTGAGTGAGACCAGGAGTGAATTCAGCATTTTCAACACACCTCTGAGCTTTGAGTGCATTTCCCAACGGGAGTTCTATCTTACCCCATCCTTGTTCAGCATGGAATAAAGATGCTATGTAATGTACATTACTGCTGATCCTGGGAGCACCTTGGCTTGCTTTGCTTTAATTGCATACTATTACACTGCAGCCTTAAAATCACGGTTAGCAAGAACATTCCAATCTCCAGATGCAAGCTTTACACAAATGTAGATGGAGGGAAAATCAGACTGCGTGTGCTCTGCAGGCCTGCGGAGTAGGGTGAACTGCCCACAGAATTACAGAGTGGTTTGGGTGGGAAGGGACCTTAAAGATGTTTTTTTTCTCAAGGTCATTTTTGTGACTGTGGTGCAAGCATGCCAGTAGGCCCACATCTTCATATCATGTGCTCTACTCTGCTTGCAAAAATAGCTCTCCAGTTTTGCATGTGCTCCTGTCATGTGGAGAGCTGTGTAAATATCTGTTTGCAGGACTGCGCAGGAGCTGCAGAGCCTCATTTCATTTCTAGACAGCATTCTTCTGAAAATTAGCTGAGCTTTACACAGGACAGCTCTTGAACACAGGACAATGTGGAAACAGAAGGGGTAGGAAATGGATTAAAGAAATAGACAAGGCATTAAACTTGTTTAGCGCTGTCCTTCCTGCACAGCAAGGCCAAGTCCTGGTTTGGAGCATCCATATGGATGCGTGCTTTTGTCAGTGGAAGCAGTGAGGTGTGTGAAGGAGGTGCAGGATGAAGACCACTGTTAGCACCCAGCTGAGCAATAGCGTTGTTGAGGCAGACTCCTTTCTCCTCTGGAGTTCAGTGCAAAAGGTCATCTGGGTGAAGCCCTTGTATTATTTCCTCCAAGTTAGATTTTATATCTGCTTGAATAATAATGCATAAAAAAGTCAGTGAAATGATTTCTCATCCCAGTGTTCACTGAGGCTGTTAGAGAGGAAAGAACCAGCTTTTTCCTTCAACACTCACCCTCCACACCTCACACACATAAAGTATGCATTCACTGTTCATCCGTAATCCTTCCTTCTTGAAAGCTGTATGGCAGCAACATTATGATGAAGTGATAAAGAGCTTACTCTGTAGCTAAAGGAGGAAATAGCCATAGAGGACTTTCAAGTCTCATTTCAAGGACTGAGAAACCTTGAAACATGGAATATGCTTGCTGCATCCTGAGTGTGTCAACTGCCTTCTGCTGTTTCTTAGTCAAACACACCAATATGGTATCCTCCTGCAACTAATCTGTTGCATATCTTCTTAGTTTTATGTCTTTGATAACTATGACCTATTTTTATTTTTACCTTTCAAGATTTTTTCTTTAAATTCTTGAGCTTTTCGTTGCATACGTTATGAGAAAGAAAACAAATGCACAAGGAAGCTGTCTACTGTGTTGACCTATCAAGTTAATTTCCAGTGCCCTGACATGGCCTGCAATATACAACACATCTACTTAAGAATATACCAAATCAGGTTTCTCTCTCATATGTTGTTTAATGTTTGAAATTATGTCTTAATATTTTTATTAAATGTTAGAAAGTGCCTTGTATTGCTAAGATTAAAGCCATTATAAAGTCAAACTGGAATTAAACAGCACTGACAAAGTACTATCTAATTAGAGAAAATCCACAAATCAGAATTAACAAATACTGTTGGATTACAATCAGACTATTACATTAATACATAATCAACGCTTATGAATTCCCAAATAAGAAATCTAGAGAGAAAGCTGCCCATTTAATTAATACATTCCAATTAAGGTTTTGGTCTCCTTCAGTGCAGTCAGCTTATCTGAATATCTCCCTGTTAGCCCAATTGAGTTACTTGAAAGTCACATTTGCAGTCATTGGCGCTTCTACTTAATTGGAGCGTTTCAGGGTAGATCTTTTCTTGTGATTCCTCTTGCTTTCTTTACAAAAAAAATGTTTTACAGCATAGATCTGCTCTGGAGAAGTTAGCAGCTATAGCTAAACACTGAGAAAAGCTAACTGAACCAGTGTGCTTTTTTTCCAAAAATAAAGAGAATGCACAAGTTAGAAAAAAATGCTCTACAAGAGAAGATATGAAGGTGAATTAAGAGCATAAATTAATTAAGGTTTGGAACATTTCCATGTCTTTTTACACATATGTACTATTTCTGACTGTATTCTTATGCCGTAGAACATTAAAAGGTCCCTTCCTACTTAAAAAAAAGAACAAAGGGCAACAGCTAGCAAGAAAAGATGCATTACAGCTATTCTCTTCAGGCAGTCCACATCCTCACACAGTTAACAGTTAAAGAAGCTAGCAAAAGATAGTTATATGTGAATAGCCATAAAACGTATGAGGTAAGGAACGAAAAAACTCAGGAATT
>NW_010197971.1:0-67969 GCF_000695765.1 Mesitornis unicolor | reverse complement strand
AGCTTTCCGCGGGGCTCGTTTAATTAATGCCGGCACGCGGGCTGAGGCGATATTGTGAGCCCTTGATAGGAAACTTCCGTGGGTTTTCATAAAGTAAATGAGACACAATGCCGGGTGCCCGGACATTCAGCGCCGAGGCCAAAAGTGCCCTGGGGCTGGCCGGGAACACAAACGCTTCCCCTCGGGGAAACGGCCTCCCCTGCTTGTGCTGCTCGGTTGGGGCGTCTGTCTGAAGGTTGCGTTTTTTGTGGGTTTTTTTTTGGTTGTTGTTTTTTTTTTTCCCTAATAAAATCGGGTGGGTTGGTGCCGGTGCCAAGGCGGAAAAGTTACAAATGTAGCAGTGAGCTCACTGGGATGCGGTGGAAAGTTTGGGATAGGCCAGTGGTGAAGCTTGCAAATAAATAATGATATTCAGTCGTATGTAATGATTAGTAATTTGTCATAATATTAAGACTAGAACATCCTCTTTAGCTTGTCCACAAGCGATCTCATTATATTTGTTTACTGTCTGCATAATTGGAGCAATTTATTGGTATGTATTGAATACTGCCATGTTTTGCATGAGTGTTTACATTGTTTTTCATTTATTTTCTCTAGTTTGGCGTAGGGAGTTCTATTATTTGCTTCAATTAAGGGGAGTGATTTAAGTGTTGCACAGAAAGGCTGTTTGGGAAGCGCGATATTAAAACAAGATAAATAACTCTGCCTACCAAATGAAGTTTGGTTCAGAGCAACAGATACGAAAAGACTAAATGAGTGCTGCAAACGATGTAAATCCTGACACAAACCAGAAATCTCACACCACTTATTGTAATAATTTTTGTTATATTCACTGACAGAGCCTATTTAACTAAAATAATAATTTAAAAAATAGTCACTGATGAATGCATAGAAAATGAGATCTCTCTTAAACTAGCAGCATTTCTTAGCGATAA
This sequence comes from Mesitornis unicolor, assembly GCF_000695765.1. Lineage (NCBI taxonomy): Eukaryota > Metazoa > Chordata > Aves > Mesitornithiformes > Mesitornithidae > Mesitornis > Mesitornis unicolor. The sequence continues at coordinate 67,034 of NW_010197971.1, read as the reverse complement.
TTAGACAACACCTTGATTACATGTAAACATTTGTCAAGACATTTTTCAGTACATTTATTGTCCTTTTATTAATATATAAGTATTCTGACTGTTCCAAAAAAAGAAATCTCACCAGAGGAGCATGTTTCTGATTAAATGTGCCTATATTATTATTATCCATTTGTTTATTTGGAAACCTGTGATTTATCTTTTGATTGGTATGCCCAGACATTGACACAAAGATTCAATCTTTCATATTCTTCCTTTTAGATCTTGGATGAGTTTTGCAATGTGAAGTTCTGCATAGATGCCAGTCAACCAGATGTAGGAAACTGGCTCAAATATATCAAGTTTGCTGGATGCTACAATCAGCACAACCTTGTTGCATGTCAGATAAGTGATCAGGTATGTGACGTTCACTTTCTGGACTTGTTTTTTTTAAGGAACTTAAAAGTGTCAATGGAAAAAAAAAAGACCACAGCAGTTCACAACAGATTTTGGCCTGTTTGCTGTTATGGCAAAAGATAAGGCACAGATGTGAAATGCAGAATAAGGTAATTTTGATTATGGGCTGCAGATAATATGAAATTTCTATTTTTCCACGTTGTTGTTCAATCCATAAATAATAATTTCTTTTTAATCTTATACCCTGATAAAATTTGAGATTGCTTTCTTAGGAATACAAAGGCAGTCTTTGCTGATTTTGAATTACCAGCGTTTTCCTCTTCCAGTCCATTTGGATTGCTACGTTAAACTGTGGAGTTGATCAGAAGCTGTAATGTGAAATTAATGGAAAGTGTTGAGGGGAAGACACAAAATTGATAATGCTACCAGTGTAGTTGTTTGTATGGGGCTTTGGATTTGAATGCACACGTGTGTGAATATTATAATGCCTCTCTGTACACTTTGCTCAAGCTTGTGATACTTTTATGCTGAACCAGGATCTTCAGTGGTTTTCTTTTTGTTTATTGCACTTAAATCCACTCTGTTGGGCTGAAACATTATTTGTTGTGTATTGGAAAAAAAGGCTGGGATAGACAGAGGAAGGATGGTGAAGCATTTTGTTTTCAATTATGCTGATGAGTTATTACGGGTTTCTTAAATCAAGGTTCGCTTTAGTCTGCAGATAATACATGCCGTTAGGAAATATTTTAATGGGTGAAGTTAGGTTAAGAAAGGCTATACTTCTTTAAAGTAAAATGTATGAAATAGCAAAGCAACAACTGGTTGTGAATTCTTGTTTCAAATTTAAACTTTGCTACCTGCAGCATAGCATTTGCTTCGTTTAATCAGTGTTTCATTTTTCACCACTTAATTAACAGCATCAGATGCATGTTAAAGATTACCTTTAGCTGATTTAATTGCCTTGACAGTATTGAAAATAGAATCACAACCAGACACAAAGCTTCAATTAGAAATCTTTCTTTCTAATCAAATTCCTTACGTATAGGAAATGAATGTGAGAGAGCCTGCCATTTCCAGCATAGTATTATGTATTTCGCTCCTGCGAGATAGTTGATTAAAACCAGTTTAAGTAACTTTTTCAGAAACTGAGAGAAGATTTTTTGTAAATGTTCAACTTTTGAATTCAACCCTAAGCACATGTAATACAGAATGAGCCAGCCAGAGATAGAATTTCTTTTTTATATAGCAGCTGGTTTAACTAAAGAAACCATAAAGATTATTAGTAAATGCAAAATACATTTTCCAAATTGAAATATGCTTTACACTGAAAAATGATAAATTCCTTTAATGCAGAGCATTTATGGAACAGTGATATGAAAAGGAAACTGTGTAGATTAATTGAAACAGCAAATTAAAATATTTTATGTTTAATAAGAGCTGGCATAGAGAGGAAAGATTGGAAGCAAAATCACATGCATTGGTCGAAGCAACTGACTGTCTTTGCGTCTGTATCGGTGATCTGCAACTGAAAATGCACCCTGGGCTCTAACATCAGCATCTACCTCTGCGACTCAGCCATGCACCCACGTTTTGACGTTTTTGGAAGGAAAGTTATGGTGCTTGTAACTTTCTCTTTTTTTAGTGTTTACATTTCTGAGATTTGGTAATGGTGGCTGTACTGCTGCCAATAATTTCTTTCATCCACTGGAGACTTGTTATTTATTTTGCACAGTATCGTGCTGTTCATAATTCCATATTTTTATAGCTTATTGTTGCTGAGATTTGGAAATTAAGAACTGGTTATCTTTCAAGTAGCATGTTGTCAGCTGGGCGCTGTCAGCAAGAGATTGTTGTTCATTTGGCCCTCTGGAAACGCTGCACACTTACCCACAAAATTGTCCGCGTACTCCAACGTTTTATGACCAGAGCCTAAAAAGTTAATGCTAAAAATGTGCTCTCAAATCTTAAAGCGAAAAAGCCTTTCTAACAGCTCCTCCTTCTGCTTTCTTCTGGCACGAGCTCACCAGAGGTAATATAAAATATAATGGGAAGGCAAACTGGGAAATGGACGTTACATGGCCAAGCGTGTGCGTGTACAGGGAGTGACAAATGCAAGTCAGGGCTGAGCGTGTGTGTGCGCCTGTGTATTGACTGCGTGAGGCTGCCCTTGGGTTGCTCTGCTGCTGTAGCTCCTAGAAAAAAAGGGGAAAAAAGGATTAAAAAAGAAAAAAAAAAAGAGGAAAAAAAAAAAAGGTGAGCCCGAGGACGCGTATCAGTGGTTGCAGCTAGAGCTGGACGATGGAGGCGATGCAGCCCAGCTGAGACAGGAGGCCCCAGCTCAGCTGGTGCCATAGCCAGTGCTGGGTGCAGGGATGGGGGGCATCCCCATTTCCCCCCAAGAATAAGCAGCACCTTGGCAGCCCTCATCGCACATGGAACATCCCTATTGCAGGAGACGCTACTCGATGCTGAGGCACAGACACTTGATCAGCAGTAATTGTTCACCTCTAATTGCTTCAACTCATCTGTAAAATTCACAAGCAAACATTGGGCTGTACCTGAAAAGGTAGACGATCCTGCCAGCACTCCCAGCCTCATGCTGTCCACAAGTTTATGCTACTAAATTCAAGCTTGACTGACAGACAGGTATGATTCCCAGACTGCTTGAGGCAGGATTTAGATGAATCTCAGGGTGATGTGTAATCTAGTTGCTCTGCTAAGCTCTACCTTCTGTATTTAACAAAAAGAGTGAAAGAAAAACATTTTTTGTTGTTGTCTCTATCAGAGTTTTTTCAGAGACATACCAGCCCACCCCCTGCCTCACGGCTGAGGTTAGGTTTCATCACTTAGGATCAGCTTTACAAAAGGCTGGGGCTCGCTCTCATGACTGTATAAATGAGCTTTGCTAAGATGAACAGCTCGATAATGGTGGGATGCAGTCAAAACACGCACGCTGAATGGAACTCGTGTTTCGTTTGATTGGAGGTGGAGTAAGGTTTAAAAGGTGCATATTTTTGTTTTGGTTTGGTTTTTTATATATCAAACGAGGTTGATCTAGGATTTCTCTTTGCTGTCTTCCTATTATCTCCTGTCATACCCAATCTAACCTGAACACATGTAATTCAAGATGTATATGAATAATAAAATTCCACAAAGAGAGCACTCATTTTTTCCTTTCCCCAAAGAAACTACAGTGTGTGCAGAGCTGCAGAGAGTCTTGTCACTGTTATTGCCCTGGAATGTGTTTTTTCAGCTCCAAGTCAGTTAGGATTCAATACCAGTTTCTGCTTACTTGGATGACTCCACTCTGTTATCATTAAACGTCTTATTAGTTCAACTTTTTAATGACTTCAGAATGCTTAGTGCTGTTAGGCTTTCTGGTAGTGCTGTCATCCCAGCAAAAGCATTGTTTTAAAATATATGTATTAGTGAAAGTGTAGTTGTGAATGCAGCAGTGGTTATAGCAATGGCGTGTCAGGGGCTGTCACGCGTTCCAGGCACATTTTCAGGCTGGGATTGCGGTCACCTTCAAGCTATAAAAATTTTTCTTTCTTTTTGCCTTTTTTCTTTTAAGAAATGTAGTTGGTAGCAGTTTTAACTTAAACTCCTGAACACTGTTTTTATCTTGGTTATTGCTTGCAGAGCTCTGGCAGTGACACAGGCACATAACACTGTGAAACTGCGCTGAGGTTCTGGGTCTCTTCCCCCCAACATAGCAGCTCCTGCAGCTTCCCTTTGGGTTATCCGTGGAAAACTTCAGGTTCCTCAAGATCAGTTTACTGAGGCTTTGGTTTGCTGTGTGTGCTGAAATAGGTTGGGGTTTTTTGTGTGTGTTTTGGTTTTTTCCCCTTATACTCAAGTATATGTCACTGCAATGACCAGTAGTTGCTTGCAGAGCTCTGGCAGTGACACAGGCACATAACACTGTGAAACTGCGCTGAGGTTCTGGGTCTCTTCCCCCCAACATAGCAGCTCCTGCAGCTTCCCTTTGGGTTATCCGTGGAAAACTTCAGGTTCCTCAAGATCAGTTTACTGAGGCTTTGGTTTGCTGTGTGTGCTGAAATAGGTTGGGGTTTTTTGTGTGTGTTTTGGTTTTTTCCCTTATACTCAAGTATATGTCACTGCAATGGGAGAAAAACCAGTAGTATTACACTCTTAGCAACGTGCCCGATGTCAGTGATATAAATTTACACAAGTGAACCTACTGCTGTAGGTTTCACCCCATCTGATCACATCTTAGGCGTTTTACAAACTTTTTAAATCTGCAGACACAGCTTCATGTTTCAGATTTTACTGCCGCTGCCCCCCCACTCTGCAGCAGGCAGCAACCGATGGAGACTCACAGCCACCTGCAAAAGTTGGGTATTTAAGGAATAGTTTGGAGGCTTTGTTGTCAGAGAGTGAAATTAAGGTTTTGGCTGTTGTGGGTCAGGAGGGCACACACATGCTGAGCTCATATGGAGCCCCATTCTGCCATGATTCTTCCTATGAGTTATTAGTTTATTAAGCAAATAAAGTTTAATCAGCTCCCACTAAAGATCTGTCTCCAGTGGATCGAGGTCGTGTTAGTGTAGGGCTGGTGCGAAAAGGAGCTCATTGGTGGTGATTTTCCACTCACTGCAGTTTGAGCTGAGGCTGTGGGTGAAACTCCTGCCCCGTTTTTATGTGTGCCTGTGTTACCTGGAACTTAATGTGTTGGTGGTGGTACCGCTCTTGGCGTTGGCCTGTCCTGATGTGACCTAAAAGAAATTGTTTAGAACAAAATCTGGCAACTAGTTGTTGCCATTTCTGCAAAGTGTTAAGCTTTTTACTGATTATTCGCATTTAGTAAAAGCAGTAAGGCACATCTAAGTGCCTTCTCTAAGCAAAAATTTGTTCGTTTTTTTTTGATGAGAGCTGTTAAATCATACTTGTATGCCCACCAGAAAGGCTATAGGGGATTAAAGATGCCCATAGAGCCAGGACAAGGCTGCAACTCAGTTGACACTTCATGTTGTTCTCGAGTGAAGGTGGGATGTTAGAAGACACCTGCATGGTGAGGTCACCTCAGGAGAACGCGTGGACACACGTGGTCTGGTGTTGGTCATTAGCAAGCCCCAGACAGGAGGTTTTGCAGGGCTGGAACAGCTTGGTTGAATGTGTCAGCCTGGACCCATGACTGTAGTGGATGCTAAAATTCACCTACGATGGAGGAAGACATGAGTATCACTGGGGAGGTGGCCTGCAGCTTGCGAGGATGAAGAGGGTGCCTTGCATAGGGGCATCCTGCAGCTCCCCCCTTGCTTCGGGAGACCAGGATGCACCTTTTACCTCAGAAGGTGAAAACATGGGTATTCTTGGTGCCATTTCAGGAGAGCGTCCTCACTCCAACCCCTCCTGCTTGATCCACCTTGGCAGTTTTGAGGCATTTTGGAAACGAGGAAGGAAAGGGTTTGCAGTCCTGGTGCCAAGGCATGATGGTGCTCCCCTACCATCTTGGCAGGGTGAAGGGGAGTATCCCCTCCTCCCTGCCAGCCTCCCACCCGTGTCTCCACAGCCGCTTGCATGCAGGCACTTGCTGAGTCTTGTCTGTGGATTTTTGCTGGAGTTTTCTTTGGGCATGATACAGTGCTGGGGAAAGACTCCTTTACATTAGCCCTTGAAAAAACTCTAGTTCATTTCAGTTCTTTTTCACTGTGAGGGTGACAGAGCACTGGACCAGGCTGCCCAGAGAGGTTGTGGAGTCTCCTTCTCTGGAGACATTCAAAACCCGCCTGGACGTGTTCCTGTGTGATCTAGTCTAGGTGATCCTGCTCTGGCAGGGGGGTTGGACTGGATGAGCTTGCAAGGTCCCTTCCAACTCTTAATATTCTGTGATTCTGTGAACCTGGCTCAGGTTTCATCACATAGTTCTCCAGCTGCAGAAGTTGTTCATCATAGGAGCTAAAATTGCAGCTTTGCTGTTTGGACATTTTTCTTTCTTTTTTTTTCCCCTCAAATTCTTAATTACAGCTTGTTTTGAGGTTATATGTCTGTTCGTTCTCATTTTTTTAGCGGGCTTAAATCCCAATTTTGTTCAATCTCCTTGAACATAATGCTTATTATTAGTTTTGAACATTTGTTTTACTTTTCAGGCAAGTTCAACCCTTGCTCTGAAGCAGTTCTCAGGCAAATGCCATTTGACACTGGTGGCCCAAAGATGGCGAGAAGCTGGGACCAGTGGCTTGCTCAGGGTACACATATCCATGGCATGTGGTGGAGACTGGGAACCCGTTAGGTGCTGGATGTTGGTGCAGGAGCAGCAGTGCAGGGTTCTGCGGCTGCTGGTGGGCTTCACTGGGCTTTCACCAGGGTGTGCTCCACCATCAGTGCCTTCTCGTCCTTCCCACCACCTCATCCAGAGTGAGTTCTCCAATTGGTCCTCCCACTTGGATCAGTGGGGTGCATGGCAAAGTCACTCGGTGCCTTTTCCCATGGCACTAGGTGGCAGTTCAGTCCATCGCCCTGGGTGTTAAATTACAAACAGCACCAGCTCTGAGCAGCATCACTCACCTGCCTTGAAATCTGAATTTCCCAGGCAGCACTAGGGTGATGTTTTCCAAAGCTCTCATATAAGCAGGAATAAAGAATGTAGCTGGATGCAATGGCATACAGCTCCTCGTCAGGGCTGAGCACAACAGATGTAGCTGCTGGTGCCTTTGCTCATGCTTGTTGGCTGAAGTGTCACTGCCCCCCCCCCAAACCAGCATCCTTTGCTTACACCTTCCCAGGGGCTGAGGGGCATGCTGGGTGGGAGCGGAGGGGGGTTTCAAAGTGAGTGGTGGGGTCTCACCAGGGCAGATGGGATGGCTGGGGCACTTCAAAGCGCACAGGCAGCAGCAGCCGAGCGCACGGCCCCGGCCCGAGCTCGCGGGGAGTGCGTTTTCGCTATTATTTCAATTATTACAACTTCCTGAATAGGTTGAAGGTCGTTCATAATTCACGCTTCTGTCATCTTTACACATGCCAAATGCAGTCTATTAAGCATAAATAAAATTTCAAGTGCCTGACCAGGAAAAGTAAACTGGGATTCATAACAATGAGGCCTTATTCATCCATTTAAAAGTAAATTGTGTGTGTTCCTTTTTTTCCCCCCCTTCCCATTCCCTTAACGGCTTTGCAGTTTGGGAGCTTTTATTTCTGCTCAGTAGCATAAATATATGACCTGTGGTGTAGGCAGACACAGAGGACTGATGAGTTAGGCCTCTCCCAACTTCTCCCCACCTCAGACCCCCTGAACTTTGAAAGTGTTTCCAGATCTGGATCCGATTTTGCTCTTCCTATATAAACTGCAGTCACACACCGCTGATCCCAGGGCATGTGAAATGCGCATCTGGACTTTGCTTTTATTATTTTTTCCTCTCCTCTCTACTGTGCAGCAGCTCTTCCTATGCTTCTCGAGGCAGGCCAGTGTGTGCTTGTGCGTTGTGAGTGCAGGTAACGAAATAGGCTTAGTAGGCTGAAGAGGTGAAAGTCAGAAAATTAAAACCTTTCATTAATTATGGTAGGGTCAGGACTGCATCCAAGAAATCTTCAAGCTTTGCAATAGAAAAGTCCATTTATCCTGCATTACTGTTTTCTAACACAAAAAATGCTGCAGGCGGTCGAGGTTGCTGTTGTTGCAAGGCAGGGACAGCCGGAAGGGCTTGAGGGGAATTTCTGAGTGTTCCCACCTGGGGGCTTGCCCGACCCCTGTGTCATCTGCCCTTGGTCGGCTGCTGCTGCCTAAAAACCCCAGCAATGTGGTTCATTTCCACTGGATGCAGTTTACTTCTTATTCTTTCTCAGCTGGGATAATTCCAGGAGGTTTTAGGTGGGAAGAGTGAGACAAAAGCTTTTCACATGAAGTAATAAGGAGAACTATTAATCTGTGTGATCATTTTGGTTTGAAGTTCAATATGTTTTATTTTAGATCCTCACTGGAACACAATCTGATTTACAAACTGCTAGTGCAGGTGAGGGCCATTTTATATATACAGAAATTTTAAAACCTATTTTTAATAATAATTAAACTTAATCTTTTAATAATAATAGCAACATGAAAATACCAGAGCTAGAAATCTGTCACTTGGACCTTGTTTTGGGGGGTGTTAGTTCTGAGATGCGAAATAAAGAAAGATCACTCAACCTAAAACATGGAGTTTTTCGGCAAACTCTGTCTTGTTTCCCTGCTGAGGTACAGAGCGGCTGACCAGGTAGTTTCTGATGAGTATCTTAACAATCTCTGATATTTTTGAATACCAACGCAGACAGGAGAGTTGGCTGCAGTGTTTAAACCCTGGTTAGGGATTTGTCTCACAGCTGCGAGAAAGATGCTGCATTGTACTGGGGCTTCCCGAAGAGCAATGGTGCACCCCAGCACAGCACTTCATGAACAAGACCCTCTTTATGCCTGTGTACGGTCCATGTGTCCTCACTTTGCGATGAGAGGTGAAAAGGTCTATCAAAATACCTTTGCTGGGACAGGAAAAATACTGGAGAAGGCTTCGCTGTGGTTTTTATTCCCTCCTTGGTGCGGATGCACCACTGATCTCAGAAGAACAGCTAAGTTTACTTGACTGTGACACAAAACCCAGCAGCATCAAGGCAAGTCCTGCACAGAGCGGAAGCTTCAGCACGGTTCCTCTGAGATGGTGGAGGTCCCACCTGGCCATGGATGGGTCTGATCCTGCTCCAACCACAAGTAGGAGGTTGATGCTGCAGCAGGGAGGTCTGCAGAAGTCTCTCCTGTCAGTGTGCAATGCCATACACACATTATTTCCATCCAAAGCCAGCCAGCAACCAGGCTTATCTTCCCCGGATCGGACTGCAGCTTCCCTTTCAGATGTGTGGAGGCCATTATACTTCTGGAAGAAAAAAGCCATTTTTCAATACATTTATATTAATAAATGGAAAAACAATGCTTGCTTAAAGGAAATATTCATTGAATGTGGCACTGACATCAGATTTATTTGTGAGAGTTAAAAGCTGGCTTCACTTAAATGAGTTTCGGTCTTTGATCAGATGAATTGTGTTGCCCCAGTCACGTCCCTGGTGCTCTGGAGCCCACGCAGCAGCCCCACGTCCTTCAGCACTGGTGGCGGCATTGGCTCCAGAGGGGATTGTGGTACCAGGCATTCGCCCAGCTGCATGAAGAGACACACATGAGACTCTGCCATGGCTTGCATGGCCCCTTGCACGCTCCGGAATACTCAGTGGAGTTCAAAATCTTCTTGACAAGGGCTAAAAATGGCAAGCCCAAGCAGACCCAGCTGACGTTTTGACCAGGGTGGTGTGAAAGAGGAGGGAGCTGCAGCCTGGGCTGATCAGGCTGCCCACAAACTCCTCCTTCGGGCTTTTATGGGGAAAATTGGCCATAAGCAGGGGTTTGTGGCACAGGTACCTTGTGCCTGATGTGTTTTCCCTGTGCTTCTGGCACCTGGAGAGGGGCAAGTGCAGGGGTGGTGGGACGAGCTGGCCCTGGCAGCCTTCATCACTGCTCCCCTGCATGCCTCCTGTGGTGGTTTTTGGGACAAAGTGAAGAAAAGAAAACAAATCGAGGAATGCAGCTTATTTCGTTATTTTTAGGTATTTAGCCCATATCTGTGGTCAAAGACCGGTTGTGCAGCAATAAAGGATTAGGCTATACGGCCACCTCCTGGAGGACATCGGTATGTGCTTGGCTGCCGGGGCCACCCGATGGGTGAGGGTTCATGTGCGACCAGGCAAGGAAAATACCTGTGCATCTCTGGATACCCGTACCTGCCTTGCGACAAATGCATCTGTTTGACTTATAACAGTGGAGGCGATTTTCTGCCTTTCTCCCGATGCGCTGAAATGACTATTGTGAGCTGCGAGTTTGAGAGTGAAACCTTTAAAAATGCATTAGTCAGAGAAAACATAAATGCATCATTTTTTTTAGTGTAGGAATCAAAGCTGTCATGTGTTTTTGTTTAACAAGGCCTGAGGAAGTTACTAATATTTATTTGAGCTGCTTTGTGGAGTTTTTTGATACTCTTCACATTTACTGCTGAGACATAAAGCGTATACTCTTCACATTTCCTGCTGAGACAGAAAGCAGCCAGATGGATTTTGGGAATTTCCTTTCGGCAGAGCCTCGCAGTGCCAGCATGTGCTTGTTCTGAGTGCATGGACCAAAGGGAGCATGGCCCCTTCACTCCTCCAAGGCCTCTTGCTTCCCTGATGGCTTCTTCTGATGTCACCTGTACAGGGGGATCAGGTGCCAGTGGCCGGGGTCACCACCAGCAGATTTGGCTGCTCATGATATTTTTTTACTCGGGACTGATTTTAGCTTTGATTCCCATCTGAAGCTAAGGAATAATCAGATGCACTGGTTTGTATAAGCCTCTCTTCTCACAGCTTTCTGAACTGTGTAGATAATTGAAATGAGGGGCTGGATGCCTATGGTTTCATCGGCAACATCTTCTCATGGCCACTTTGGTACCTTTCCCCAGCGACACAAAAGCTGTCTCCCCTACATGAGTAACTTGAGGATGCGTTTTATGGCTACTTTGTACATGAGTTTGGTGTGACTAAGCGTGCAAATGGCTGATGATATTTGCAGTCAGTCACACAGCTCATTTAGTGGCAGATGCTGTTGAAAGCAATCATCCTTTTATCCTCATAGAGCCCAAAGCACCATCGGCTTTGGGTCTGGAAGGAGCAGAGCTGCCATAGTGAAAGTCAACACCTCCAGCAAATGGCAACCAGCGCCCATGCCAGGACAGGATCTGGCCATGCAATTTTCGTCCTGTAACACTCACCAGTAGTGGTTTGTGCCTCTTTGCCTGTTGTGGTAGTCACATTGCTTTCTCTTTTTTTTTTTTTTTTTTCTTCTGCAGATATTCTACAGAGTGGTAGCAGATATTGAACCAGGAGAGGAGCTCTTACTGTTCATGAAGAGTGAAGATTATTCACATGAAACAATGGCTCCGGACATTCACGGTTAGCCACTTCTTACTGTCTAATCTAATAGAAAGTATCACTGAAATGAAGCAAAAAAATTAAGGTGGTTCTTCATCTGTTCAAATCCTTTAGAGATCTGGGGTGACTTCATTGCAGCCAGAAAGGAGAGCTGAGCAACAGTTGTATTTTTCTGTCATCTGCCCTCCTGTTTGTCTGAATGCTGTTCAGTGAATAAACTAGTCCAATATTATCACAGCTCCTTCAGTCCCTCTGAAGGGTGAGTCTGCTCTCAGATGTGTTGCCGATGCTGGCACTGGGAGTTCTGTGTTTATTTTCTTCATCACTCCGTCACTCCAGCCTGGTCCAACCAGGAGCGTAGCTTCATTCAGTGTTGCATTTGAATGCAGCTGAGTGTCGCTTCACTCAATGGTGCGTTTTCTACCCGCTAACCTGGCGAGCTCTAGTTTGCACAGTCGATATTTCTCAGCATTGCGTCCTTGCAACTCCTAAGGCCATTTAGGTTTTACCCTCACTTTCTTGAACCTCCCTGGCAGAAACTGAGGTCTGCAGTTGTAACTGAGGGCAGTGGTAAGGCTTCAAGATTGAAACTTGATCATTTTGTGGGTACTGCAAAAGAAGAAGAAGTGTCCATGTCCTTTTCTCTAGCCTGTGCTCCTACTGCAGGACCTGTATGGACCCTGACTATAGGTTATTTTTTGTCACTTACCCAAGCAACTGTTATTCTGTCATCTTGAAATGAGAAAATCTCAGGTTGTTAATGTTGCTGTCACTTGTGAGAACATTTGAGCCATTCTTCCTCCTTCTGTTCATTCATTACTCATCTGCTGCACAGATTCTTGGTCTGAAACTCCTGAGTGGTTGCTGAGATTTGTCCCCCACCTCCATAAACTCCCATTTGCTTGCTGCCTGTTGAGCAATGGGTTATACAGCCACAGAGGGGACTGGGTGTAGGACACCTGCTCAATGCCCATCAGGTTGTAGTTTATGCCAGTGTGGACATTTTGCAGATTTTTGGGGATTCAAGAACAGGGCAGGAGGTATCAAGGGTTGCACTTTCTTATAAATTTATTATATTTTCAGTAAGAAAATACGTTGTGACCAGTTTTACAGAATTTAAAGCAAGGTCCCCTGTCTTCATTGCCCCAGCTTCATGTCTCTGGCTTACTCTGAAGAGGGTTGGGTGTGGAAAAAGAACTCTAATGGAAATGAAGAGACTGAACACCCTTTTGGCTAGTTTAGATGCAGATGTTCATGTCTAAGGCTAGCTCCTTCATTCAGAAAGGCAGAGACTGGCAGCCTCCACTGACTGTTGGCTGGTACAGCCAACCCAGTACCGTAGACCTTGTATATCTCCATTTTGGATAGTATATAAACACTGCCTTTTGTCCTAAGCCAGTGTTAGGGATCCCTGTTGGGTGTCACTCAGGCAGCTAACAGGTAGTATTGCACTGTCATATATCGTAGAATTAAAGCATTATTATAAAGTGTTCTAAGGCATTCTTGTTTCTTTTGAGGTTCTTCTCTTTTTTCATTGAATAGTCATTTATTTAACCTCTTTGTCATGGAACTCCAGATGAGTTGGTAGTTAAAAATGACTGAAAACTGATGCAGTCTCCCTGTGCCCAACCCCTTTGTCTTCCAGAGGAGCGCCAGTATCGCTGTGAGGACTGTGACCAGCTCTTTGAGTCCAAGGCTGAGCTTGTAGACCACCAGAAGTTCCCCTGCAGCACACCACACTCTGCCTTCTCCATGGTGGAGGAGGACTTCCAGAAAAAGCTTGAGAATGAGAATGACCTTCAGGATGTGCATGAAATCCAGGAATGTAAAGAGTGTGATCAAGTTTTCCCAGACTTACAAAGGTAGGAGTAGATGCTTAAAACATTATTGAATGAGGCAAATTCTGTAATGGCTTCAGTCAGATCATGCAGGGCATCAACCAGGGCTGAATCTGATACCTTCATCTTCTATACAAACCAAAGATGAAGATGAACAAGACCTATGCACTGGTTGGTTTTTGATGGCTTAGAAAGCAATGGAGTCTCAATAAATCAGAAATTTGGTCCTTGTACTGAAGTCCTTAGTGTGGACCTTAAATTAAGAACTGCATCTTCTGATAATCAGATCTTTAGCTGGCTTGAATTGGGCTGGTTGCAGTGAGATCAGAGGATTGATTATAGTTCAGATCAGCTAAGGTCTGTGCTCCTTATTTTTAGGTGGAAATAAATTAGAACATCTCCAAGTGGTGTTCACTGATATTACTGGTATTTTATCTTTGCAAACAAGATGTGCTAGCGAGAGACAGGTTCTATATGTTAATATATGTACGCCTATGTGTTAATATATATTTAAAGCTGTACTATTTCAAAATACAGGGGTTCATAACTTTCTTGTATACGTCTCTTTGTTTAAACAGATAGGCCCATGTGCATATGTACCTGAAATGCATAGAATGTAAATAGAAAGTATGACTTCTGTGGTGCAGATCACAGCAAATTTCGCAAATTACTGAACGATGTTGAGAGTACACAGGAGCTTCTGCAGCACATCCCTCATGCATTCACATCTTAATGCTTTCAGGACTGGGGGAAGTTTGACCTCAGCCAACTTTTGGTAGCAGGGCTGAGATATCTCAATAGCAAAATCCTGGTCTGGAATCTCCCCTGCAATGAGGCAGTGCATTTCTTAGGAAGCTGATTTACAGCGGCAGCAGACCTGGGCAAATATCTCTTGCTTTCAGCCAGGGTCTGTAGCATAGCTCCCATGCTCCCACAGTGTCTCCTTTCCTCTCCACATTGTGTGGACACAATCTAAGTGTCGCTTAACTGCCCTTTTAGGGACAAAAGAGTATTTCTTTGCATTGCTTAATAATCATAGAATCATAGAATGGTTTGGATTGAAAGGGACCTTAAAGATCATCCAGTTCCAACCCCCCTGCCGTGGACAAGGACACATCCCACTAGACCAGGTTGCTCAAAGCCCTATCCAGCCTGAAATCATGATATGCCCCTTAAATATTGACTTATCAATTTAGAGTGTTTTGTGGGTTCATATTTTTCACAGAAATCTTTACTAGTCCATGATTCAGGTTCTTGTGGTATCTGTTGGAGGTTAGCATGAATCTGTCCAGGGTTAGCCTCAGACAACTGCTCTAACTTCAGGTGCTGGTTCTGCAAGGTGGAGGCCCTTCTCCCAGAACATGTATGTTCCTTAGCTGCTGCTGATGGAATGGAGGTGGCTTGGCATCATGCCGGTGGTCTCAGATCGGCGTGTCGTGTGACCTTGTCCTTAATACTTCTGCAAAATTAAAGACACCAAAATTCAAACATGATGTGCCAAACATCACTCCCCACGTACTAGATCAACCCCACTGGGTGGGAATTTGTGCAGGCACAAGGCGTTACTCACCGGCTGATGTTGAGCAGTATGTGGCTTCACATCTCTAATTCTCATTCTGAGTGATTGATTCGAAGGGGCTGATGTAGGCAGCTCAAGTTGAAAGGGTTGCAGCAGCGTGGATGAGGCAGGCCTATAACATTTTTCTGCGTTGTGAGTTGCTCGGTGTTAAAGTTCTTTTCTGCCTGTGAACCAGAGGATGATATCTAACATATGAGAATCATTGAGGAAATGTAAATTTAGCTTAAAATATTAAATATTAAAGAGAAAGGGCAGAAAACAAAGAACAAGTCATCATAATTAGATGGGCAGTACTGTGAGAAGGAGTGAAAAATGAGAGAGAATGCAGTCATTCTCTGAACTCCTGAATTATTGAAAGACTAATACACCACAAAGACAGTTCCCAGCAAAAAAGTACCAAAGTGTGCTATATCCAGATTATATAAAACAAAAGGCCCGAACATGCCATACTTGAGGCACACACGTAATTGAATGGAGAAAGAGGTGAGCAGGAAGATGGAGATGTGGGGGGCCAGGACTGCCCAGTGCTGATGGCAGATCATGGAGCCATGGCATGTGTGCAGGAGCTTGTGCTAGAGCCAGGGACAAGAGTCTCTCTAGGTCTTACTGCAAATTTGTTTACCAGTGTATAATGGAAAGTCATTTGTTACAGAAATATTAGGAGGGGAAGCCAGAATTATTTTTTACCTGAGGGATGGTGTCTGAGAGGGGTAGAATTAAAGAGCATCCACAGAGTGAAAGCGTTTCCTTTACCTGTGGCTGAGAATGAAGGGTGCTGTTAGAGCTGCACAACAGCAAACCAGCCTGTAAACCTGACAGGTTTTGTCTGACATAGATCAGTGGGAGCTTCACGTAAGGAAGGATTGATCCAGTTTGGCGTCCCAGGCTGAAGACCTCAGTTTCCAGTGGTTTTTCTGTGAATCCACTCTTATATTATGTGGTAATCTTTCCTCAAGCAATACTGTGAGTTATGACTTTGTATGTGACCAAGCGATACAGGTGTTAAAAATATATATTTATTGCAAATGAATAATAAAACAGGAATTCAGAAAATTCAGAGATGTAAATGAATTCAAAGATGTGCAGTAGAAATTAGGTGGGGATTGAATACCCTACTAATACACTGAATAAATTGCTAAAAAATGAATGAATAAATAGCTACGCAATTGGACACCATTAATAATAATCAAGTATAACTTCTGTTGTAGTTTCCCATATTTAGAGGCTTCTTATGCTCATTCTGTCCTATTCCAGTGAACTTATTCCTCTATTCCTGCTGGAAGAAAATCAACACTCAAAGGAGTGGAGTCAGGCATTGGGATCCAAGGGGTATTTAGAGGGAAAGTCATATGGTATAATTAATTCAGACTTTAGGGAAGAATTACCAGAGTGAAATATTGAGAAGTGTATGAAATATTCTCCTTAGGGAGCAATGGCAGCAACATCTCCTGGAGCATTTGCAAGTAGCCTGGCAAAACATGAGACGTTGTGTTATTCTGGAAAGGAGGAGGATGTTCTGCCTCACGGCTGGGGCAAGCCTGGTCCTCAAAGGACTTGGATCTGTCAGAATTGGGGCTTTGGGGTTTTTCATTTTTTTTGTACTGTATTTATGTGCTCTGCTGTCTCCTTTTCCTACAAATTGCTGATAAACCTGTGTGTGTGTGTAGGACTTCACTGAGCCCTGTTCCTGTTTCCACAGCCTGGAGAAGCACATGCTGTCGCACAGTGAGGAAAGGGAGTACAAGTGCGACCAGTGCCCCAAAGCTTTTAACTGGAAGTCCAACTTGATACGTCACCAAATGTCACATGACAGCGGGAAGCACTATGAGTGTGAAAACTGTGCCAAGGTACAGTGAATTTGTAGGCTGCCTGGCGTTTCTCATGCCACTGGATGCATGAGAGCATGGAAGTGGGGTTGCCCAGGGCTGGGGTGCAGGGGAGTGTAAGGCTTCTGCCATGCTTCAGACAGTTTCTCAAAGGTTTACACTTCTACTTTATAAATATGTTATTTTTCTACCCATTTTGATTTGGAAGTGGCTGTGGGGTCTGAATTGAGCGCTAATGCAGAATACTGAGAATCCTTGAGCTCAGTGCTTTGTGCCTTGTGAGGGCTGGTGGTGGGGTGTAGGAGGACCACTGAAGGGCAATAAAGCCCGAGGAAATGCGGAGTGTGTGGGCTCCCCAGGCTGTTTGCCAGCCATTGGAAGCAGAAACTTCAGGACACTACTGCAATATAAATCAAAATAAGGAATAGCGATGGGCCCCAACTACGCTGAATGAGTGCGGCTATCTCATCTCTGGAGTGCCTCTGTCACTTCCCAGCACCAGCCTTGCTGTGTAGATTATTTGTATAGAATGTGGTGCTCTACATTTCTTTTTATCAGATTCCCAAAACTTGGGCTTTTTGCATGAGGAATTTCTTGGGTTTAAGTAGATTTATTCCAATAGTGGGAATTTTATATTGAGGTGACGCTCATAAGATGCAACCAAGCCCTGGGTGCCAGGACTGCATGCAGGATTTCTTATTGTCACACACTCAATTGTCACTATAAAGTACTTCTATTCTAGTAATGCTTAGAGGTTTTAAACAGCCACATTTTGACTCATGTTCTGTGAAGTCCCTGACCTCAAAAGCACAATTTCTAATGGCAGGGTCGAATGCATCTGCTGCAGCAGCTGCAGAGGGGTTAACAGATCCACCAAATACTCGGCTGATCCTGGGAAACCGAGGCCCCATCCTGCAGGCACAGCTTTTGTTGGTGCCCATTAGCAAGGCTGCGATGCAGCCATGGTTTTTAATTTTAAATACTCCCAAATAGCTCCAAGGTTTGAATTTTAAAAGACTCTTGTAACAACTGGCTTCTTCCGCAGTTAAGTTTCTTGGTTAATCAGTACTCATTTCCTAGCAGGTTTTCACGGACCCCAGCAACCTTCAGAGGCATATTCGTTCCCAGCATGTTGGGGCTCGTGCTCACGCTTGTCCAGAGTGTGGCAAAACCTTTGCCACTTCTTCAGGCCTCAAACAGCATAAACACATCCACAGCAGTGTCAAACCTTTTATATGTAAGTCTTCAACTAAATGTCTTTGATTAAGTGTTACTTCTTTTGTCGAAAAGCAGCGTCCGAAGCAGGAGGTTCTGTTGTGCTCCCTTTGAATTTCTGACTGGTTTCATGGGGGCTGAAAGTTATTAAATGCATACTGGGTAATTCATAGTCCAATACAAAGCATTATTTTCATACAGTTTTCCTTTTTAGTCAGACACTGTACACTGTACAAATGTACTTGTTGTCCCTGGGATGTTTTTCGACGCAAAGATGCAAAAACTGAGTGGGAAGTGGGATTTAGTGAGAAGGAACCGTGCCAGGCTTGGCGGCTGCAGCCTCATTGCTTTGCTGCCACCATGGTCAGGCCATGCTGGGAGTTAGGCAGAGCCAGCGGCACCTGGAAGGCTGCTTTGCTTTAAGAGTTAATTCTGGGCCACAGGGTCTCCATAGCAGATGTCATGACTTTTGCTGGAGTTGGAAAATAAACCTTAGAGGCAGTGGATTTCGGTCAGAGGAGCTTGCCACCTGCCTTGAGACTCCTTTGCATGCCCCGAATTTAAGTATTGAGTTGAGCTATTAGATCTTCGCCAACAGCTGCTCCAGCCATAAAACTTGCCTTGTATGTGGGCCTGACTCTACGCTGGGCTATAAATCAGATCCTCAGAGTCTCACGGGTTGTGTTTACTGCTGAGCCAGATCCTGCAAGGAGATGGGGAAGCTGGGTGCATGGGAAGGTTGCAGGTGGCTTTCTCTCCCCTGGTGAACCAGGGAAGTAGAGGCAGAAAATATTTAAGAATATTGTTCTTGCTAGCACTAATCTCCACCACAGTCTTTTCAGGCACCTGCTATGGCTTAAATGTCACCTTGTGACCTTACTTGTCCACTAAATTTCTTAATCTTTTGTTGCTCTCAGAAATAATTTATCAAAATATCAACACCACACTCAGACAAAGTGATGGCCACATGCTAAGATAATTTCTCCAGGGGAGTAGTATTGGCTTGAAAAACTAATTTGCGTGAAGTCTGTGTACCTGCCATTGGGTTGGAAAAATCTTTTAGTTTGGGCTTCTTCAATAAGAAAATGTATAACTAGATCCAATAATAAATATCACTAATAAGTTTTAAACCTCATTACAGGTTAAGTAAGTATACTTAAAGATTATAATTGTTAGAAAACAGTAACTTCTGGCTAGGTAGGGAGTCTTCAGATGATCCTGTTGCAATTCCCTACATAAAAGTCTGTAAGTGTCACCTTTCTTAAATGAAATAATCTTTCAAATGCTCTCTGTCACTACTTATTCTGATAAATCAAAACAGCAACCAGTATTCTTCATATGTACAGTGTGAGGTATGAAAACCCATTGAGCAACCTATGAATTACAGCCATGTAATTGCAGAACAAAAGGGTTTGGAGACCACATGTTTGGTAGGCTTTGCTGGGCAATGGGAGGGAGGTAGGGTCACCTAAAGGAGATATCTGTTTTCCACCAGAAGGCCACACACCATGATTTACTTGTACCAGTCTGTTTATGGCAACTGTCTCTTATTACAGTACCCTGCCCGAGCTTGAGTGAAAACTCACCAACACTAAGGTAATTACTCACTGCCTTTGCAAAATCTCCAGCCTCTCCAAATAGAAACCACATGCCATAATAGACTGAACATATTCAAAATAGTACTTACAGTAATTTTTTTAATAAGCAGAAAATATGCAAACTTAACTGCTGGCTAATTTGGGGTCCAGAGAAAATCACGGTACAGTGTGCGTAGGCATGAGATGAATTTTTGCAATTTGTGAGCCAGATTGGGATTTTTTGTTAAACGTGGGGTCTGTAGAGCAATAAAAGCTGCAAGGAGGGAAGCTTCCCTTACAAGTTAGTTGCTTAAAAGTATGGTGCTGAGATACAGAGGGTGTAATAAGGTGTAATAGGAGAAACCAAACCCAACTTCTGTTACTCTGATATGTGGAAGCACTTAAAGTTGATAACTATCCACCATCTACTAAAGATTAAGCAAAGCTTTACTTGGGAATAAAAGTCATGTGATGTAAAAAAGGTTGATCTTATAACACAAAGAAGAGAAGTGCCTGAGAAGTCCTGGCACCTGGGAGTATCCACAGAGATTGAGATGGTAGAATCGATTTAGACACTGAGTCTCCTCCAAAATCTGTGGGGTGTTGGGTGTGCACTTCACTGATGCCATGTCACACCTGGGCTTCAGGGAATGGTCTCCAAAAGTAAGACTACTCTGGGGAGCAAGGGCTTCAAACCAGGGCCTAAAATTTCTTTGCTGGCCTTGAGAGCCTGTGGATTGAATAGGCTGCCTGTTAAATGCAAGAGGCACCCTGAGAAAGCAGCACCTCATTAAGTAGTTTTAAATAACTTCTATGCTCAAAAAAGTAAACCCCTCAGTACAACTGTTAATTATTTGATTGGCACTATAATAATAAATATTTGCATATTTCAATGGTATTGCTATTATAGGTTTAATTTATTTTTAAAACAGAGATAAAATATATTTACTCAAATGATTAATTTGCATCTCAATAGTTTATAAGGATATTTCTCACCTGTAAGTGTGTATTTTTGCTTTTCTCTGGAGTGGAATATTTCTTGGTTCTGTTGACTTTTGAATATATTAATGGAAAATAGCAATTTAACAGTGTATCCGTGTTCTTTAAAGAAGAACTTCCTATATATGCCAATATACATCTTTTCACCTACTTACCACTCTAGCCTGCCTTAGTGAAGTGTTTTGATAGTCATGTGAATAAGAAGCAAGCCGTCAACACAACCTGGTAGAAGATCAAAAGTTCAGAAAACATTATTTGTTTTTAATTCTACTTTAGCCTAGCCTTGTAAATTTATGCACTGTAGATTTTTTTTCTGGAAAAATATATATGGTCTGTTGCTCTGCTGCTATATGTTAGGCATAACTATATCAGTGTTGATAAGAGTTCTCCTGCTTTACACAAGGAGTAAAGGAGTTGATCTGTAATATCCAAAGTGAAGCTTGTGCAAACTTATGGATATGTAACTTGAGTTGTAGCATTTTGGTCAGTTTGATTTTGGTTTCTGTGATCAACCTGATGGGAGCAGGGGAAGCTTTTTGTGTAAGACCTCAAGAAGGAAAGTAAGGGGCCTGATTCTGTACCGCGAAGTATGGAGGTGGCTTTCTTTTGTAGGAACAGAAACCTTATGCATATGATTAGGCTAAAAATAGGAGAAAATAGTGAAAAAATCAGAGCTTCATATTGCAAATAAACATCATATACATCTATATTACATAAGAAATAGGTCTATGTTAAATAGGCAAATAAAATATTTTCTAAAAAAAAGAAACAGAAAGTACTGCTCAATAGAAAATCAAGTCTTTTTCAAGGAATTAGAATAAATCTCTCCTCTCCTCTCCTCTCCTCTCCTCTCCTCTCCTCTCCTCTCCTCATTTTTCTTCCTACTAATCTCGCTTTTATCTTTCCTTTTTCTTCCATTTGTTTTCCCTTTCTTTTTAATTTTAGTTTTTTCTTTTCTCTCTTCTCTCCTGTCTTTCCTTCTGAATGAAGATTTCCAGCAGGAACAGTAACTGATACACAGCAACATTCTTCCTGAATTACCGCATTGCAAATTTCCTGTGTTTGGGCCCAATTCTGCACTCTTTACCCCACAAATTGTCCCGGGGATGTCAACGGGACGTGAACAGGGAAAACGAGTGGATCAGGCAGGATCAGGCCTGCAAACAATAGAAGCATTGTTGCTGAGATATGAAGCAGCCGGCTGAAGAGGTAAACAGTTAAGAGATGACAACAAGTGGTCAAGTTTCTCAAGGGCAGAGATTTAGAGGAGCAGGAAGGTTAGCGCAGGCCCCGGTGCGAGTGGAAGTTAGAGGACGTGATTGCAGTTCATGGGAACCAAGAGTGCAGGATGGGATACATTCAATTCAGTTTCCTTTGCGGGCTGAAAATAGAGCCATTGTAAATTATGTCAGTCTGTCTCAAATCATGAAAATGATTGTTAAAAAGGCCTCAGAATACACAATGTGTATTGTTGTGTGGCTTTGATGTGTGAAAGATGAGAGCTTATGATATAACGCAAATTAAATAAAAATAAAGTGACCACATGCTTTTTCCTGGCTGGGAAAAAAAAAATACTTATTACAGAGGGATAACACTGCTTACTGATAATGCTCCCGCCTTGTTTCTAAACAAGGCTGGAGCTGATACTGTTAGAAGCAAGGTAGTGCAAAGATGCAGACAGATTTTGACATAATGAAGAGCACAAGACATAACGCAGCCATGAGACTTACCCCATGTCTGTCCCTGCTTGTCTAAAGGATGCCAGAATGGAAATAAAAAAGGCACTGGGGAGCTGAGCATTTTCCTCTTCCAAACTGCATTTTAACTTATGGTCCTATAATTTGGTTGCTGCTCCAGTTGGCTCCCTAAGGTTTGTAGCAGCCAGAAAATCAGCGACATGCAAAATCCCATTTGCTTCAGCAACATGATTCACACTTCATAGCGTCTCGTTGTGCACCACCGGGACCACTTTCAGCCTCCTGCTACTGGAAGTGGTTGCTGGAAGCCATGCTCCAACGTGCCAAGTGTCACAGGCCAGACCAGGCCCGTGAGCTCAAGGTAGATCTCCTCCCCTCTGTAGGTCCACACTTTCTCCAAGTGCTTCTTTTGGGAGGCTGAAGTTGTTCTTATCCCAGAGGAGTCTGAAAGGAAATCCATCGAGCCGTTCTGAGCATCACACATGCAAATAAATACAGCTGCATTCTTAGTGGAAAATGTTGTGGAAATATACTGTATTTTTTCATGTGCAAGAGACAATTAAGCAATATTAAGACTAGTAAAGTAATTAAGATGGGGAATTTAGAGCTAGAGCATCCCAGGCACCTGCAGGGACTGTATGCATTACATAAATAGAAATGGTTTGGGTATATGAGTACTAGACGGAGGTTACTCAGGCTCTAGCCTAGACTTTCATGAGGTTAAATTCTTAATTGTAAGTGAAAAAAAAAAGTTGTTTGTTAACAAGGTTATGCACTTGGAGATAGCTGGTTGTCTCCTCCTTTACCTCTTTCATATCTTTGTGGTATTGCAGGCAGAAAGCTCTGTGAGGCAGCTCTGTCTATCTCCTGTCTGGTCCTGCAAATATTTATCTTAATGACTAACTTTCGGCATGTGAATAGTGACATAAATGGATGTTATTTGAAGACATGAGTGCTCACTCACCCGGGAGCACTGTGGGTTTGTACACTATTACAGCACCGAGCAGCAGCTTTTGGTGGGGCTCTGGGTGCTACTGCAATATGGAACAATGGTATCAAATATGCAACACTGTGCAATACAAAGAACAAACAAGGAAACTTTGTCTTTTAGTGATTTCAGACCTTTTCTGGTTTGTTGGAGCGGGTTTTGGTGCTGTCTTTAGACATTTGTCTGCTTGAATGCCTTGCTTTGGAAGAGTACAGTGGCTTTTCATACATTTGTGCACCCAGACTTCTCCTTATGGCTTCCTAATTGACATTTGATGGGTAAAAAATGGTGTTATTTGCAAAATTTTGAGGGTGGGGGCAATTATCATAAAGCCTGAGATGTGTTGTTGTTGTTGTTTACATACAGGTGAGGTCTGCCATAAATCCTATACTCAATTTTCAAACCTTTGTCGTCATAAGCGCATGCATGCTGATTGCAGAACCCAAATCAAGTGCAAAGACTGTGGACAAATGTTCAGCACTACGTCTTCCTTAAATAAACACAGGAGATTTTGTGAGGGCAAGAACCATTTTGCAGCAGGAGGATTTTTTGGCCAAGGCATTTCTCTTCCTGGAACCCCAGCTATGGATAAAACGTCCATGGTTAATATGAATCATGCAAATCCGGGCCTTGCTGACTATTTTGGAGCCAATAGGCATCCTGCTGGTCTTACCTTTCCAACAGCTCCTGGATTTTCTTTTAGCTTCCCTGGTCTGTTTCCTTCAGGCTTGTACCACAGGCCACCTTTGCTACCTACTAGTTCTCCTGTTAAAGGACTACCGAGCGCAGATCAGACAAACAAAAGTCAAAGTCCCCTCATGACAAATCCTCAGATACTGCCAGCCACCCAGGATATTTTGAAGGCACTAAATAAGCAACCATCAGTAGGGGAGAATAAGCCAGTGGAGCTTCAACCTGAGAGGTCCTCTGAAGAGAGGCCACATGAGAAACTCAGTGACCAGTCAGAGAGTAGTGACCTTGACCTTGACGATGTCAGTACCCCCAGTGGCAGTGACCTGGAAACCACCTCGGGCTCTGATCTGGAAAGTGACATTGAAAGTGAGAAAGAGAAATTTAAAGAAAATGGTAAAATGTTCAAAGACAAAGTAAGCTCTCTGCAGAGCCTGGCTTCAATAAATAATAAGAAAGACCACAGCAATCATTCCATTTTCTCACCATCCTTAGAGGAGCAGACTGCGGTGTCAGGAGCGGTGAATGATTCTATAAAGGCTATTGCTTCTATTGCTGAAAAGTACTTTGGTTCAACAGGACTTGTGGGGCTGCAAGACAAAAAAGTCGGAGCCTTACCTTACCCTTCCATGTTTCCCCTCCCATTTTTTCCAGCATTCTCTCAGTCAATGTATCCATTTCCTGATAGAGACTTGAGACCGTTACCCTTGAAAGTGGAGCCCCAATCACCCAGTGAAATAAAGAAGATCCCAAAGGGAAGCTCTGAGTCTCCCTTTGATCTCACCATAAAGCGTAAGGAAGAGAAGCCACTTACTCCCTTGCCCTCAAAGCCAGCAGCCCCCTCTGCGGCAAGCCAGGACCAGCCTCTAGATCTCAGCATGGGCAGCAGAAGTCGAGCCAGTGGCACAAAACAAGCCGAACCTCGGAAAAACCATGTCTTTGGAGAAAAGAAAGGAGGCGACCTGCAGCAAAGGAAAGCTTCGGAGTCCTCTTTGCAGCACGCCAGGCCCACCCCATTCTTTATGGATCCCATTTACAGGTAACAGACTATCTACTGCCTTTTGGCATCCTTTGGTACAGGCAGCTAGATCTGCCAGGGCCACGTGTCCACAGATGGAGAACAACTCCCTTCTCATCCCGCCATCCCTGGAGTTGTCATCCCACCACTGGGGCATGGGATGGACCAGGGTTCATGCTGACCTGTGCACCCCTCCTCAAATCCATGCTGCTCAAAGCGAACCCTGCATCTGGTAATGCTGCAATTAGCAAGTCTACATGACTGCCCCTGTTGCAGTGAGTTATTAGTTTAACCTACACAGCTTGACTCACAGAAATAAAATATAGTCTCTTACCCAGAAACAAATTGACATAAGTATTGAATGTTTGGATATTCACTGTGTATTTGACATCACTGGTTTACCCCAAGTCCCTTTTCTTCCAAAATGCTGCCTGCTCACCTTGCCTGCCTTCCCTGGAAATCAGGGCATCTCACCAGGGTGCCAGTTGTACGTCACCTTTTTAGTTCCTACTGAATTAAGTAGGAGTATCTCAAAGTACAACAAAGAAGCAAATTTGTCCCAAGATATATAAAAAGCATGGAAATTGAGAGTAATTCCGGCTTTTTTGCACTGATTTCAGCAATGGGTTGATTTATCTGGGCATTTAATTCATATAATTGAGGGTGCAGTGTCCTTCTGTGTACAAAGCCTGGCCAACAGGCTAATCTGATCTACTTGATGAAATCAATGGGAGCCTTGTCATTGGCTTCGATGGTTGCACAAGCAGATACTGTCAGTGAGCTGAGGTTTTAAAACCAGTGGTAAATTCCTGAGCCCTTGGTGTTTCCCAGTAGTGCCAAAATAGATCTTAGTGGGATCTCGATTTCATCTGTGTCCTGTGTATGTCAGCCCCTTTACCTTTTGCCTTTCTGCTTGTATATCTGTAAACAGCCAAAGTCACACATCTAAATATTAGTCATGAAAATATTTGTAATATAAACGATGGATTTTGCAGCTTATTGTTTAAAAAGAAGTTACTTCCATGTAAATGATGTTATTTATTACTTTATCTGAAGTAGAAATGCTATAGGCAAAGTTTTTGGAGAATGCTGTCACATAAGACAACAGGTGTGCATTATGGAGAAAAAGTATATCATGCTATTTATTGAGATGGTTTTATTCATGCCAGATTGATATCTGTATCAGATCGTGGGTTTTCTTTCCATAATATTCATTTTAAATGCCTGAAGCACTGGAGATAATGATCTTTGTTTTATGGTCCTGCATTACAAACTAATGAAATCTGTACAAATTCTGGCAGCGTAGCTCGAGGCCAGTTGTTAACCTTTGCCATGAGTTACATCTACATACAGACAACGGGATCTGTCCCTTAAATCGTACACATTAGTAACAGAAAAAGCAAAAAGCTCAAATTTCCACACTGCTTCTGAATTATCTGTACTGTGTGTTACTGCCTAAATGCCCATGGGTTGATTACAGACTTTGTGGCTGGCATATCAGATTGAGTGTGTTCCTCCATGTGCAAGGAGAACATTCCAGGATGGTGGCTGCGAGGTCTCGCATGGGCAGACGAGAGAGGACCCATTGCTCAAGGCTCCTGTTGCCTTGAATTCTCCTCCTCTGAGTGGAGAGCACACTTGGTTGCCTTATTTCTTCATAAAAGTGCTCAGTAGTTAGTCATTGGTTCCTGTTATAATTATTACCGATCCTTTGAAATTGGATTATTTCCTATGTAAATGGTCTAATCTCCCTTTAATGGCGATTCAGAGCCCCTTCCCACAGTAATGGGTTGCATGTGGGAATCAAGAGTTGACTGTACTTCCTTATCTTTTACTGTTATCTCTGAGAAACAAATTACTTGATGTATAATTGACTATTTTAAACATGAGTAGCTGTATAATTATTAATATCTGAGACTGATTCATCACAAGCAAATCTAATTTTAACGTTTACAGAGTAGAAAAAAGAAAGTTAACTGACCCACTGGAAGCTTTAAAGGAGAAATACTTGAGACCTTCCCCCGGATTCTTGTTTCATCCACAAGTAAGTATTTTGGGAATTTTGATGTTGTAAACAAGCCTGTTGATGCTTCAAAGCAGGTGCAGAGAAATGAATGCAGTCTTAGTCATTTTTGGATTTCCTAAAACACACAGTTTTTGCTGTACCATTGTGGTGGAAAAGCGTAAGCATTGTTCTGGGCTTCTTGATGTTTTGCAGATGAAACAACATGTTTTGATTATAGAGGAAGCCAGGTTCGAACTACATGTATGTTTTAGACCTGTGTTCCTCCAAAACCATAGCATAGCTACCAACACTTGCAGCTACCCATGTCTTCTCCAGCACTCTCTCATGCTCTGGGCCCTTGCATTGGAGTCAGTATTGATCACCAGGAGGCAATGCAGATCCAAAGTCAGGCCAGCAAAGTTGAACATCCCAGTTGTCAATATTTAAGGACTCCCAGAAAAGAGAGAAACCTTCCACCCTATGTTTTCAAGTCTCATAAGCAAATGTTCCATCTCTTTTAGGTAGCTGTTGTGGGCTATAGTGTGTGCAGAGACTTTGTAGAATCCCTGCTCCTCCATGCCTAAAGACATGCTGTGTGAGAGGACTGCGGTCTTGTTCATGGGCCAAAGTCCTGCTGCTCATTTGCTGGATAACAAAAATTTAGGAAGATGTCCCTAAAATGATGTAATAACTGCAGTGTGTATATAGTATAGAAAGAGGACCTATATACAAACCATATGTTGCTTTTCTTCAGCAGCACCACGCCGTCATTTTGTCTTCCTTCTCCCTGCTTAAGGAGACTTCTAAAAATTTGGGTTAAATCTTATACCTGAAATAAAATGCTCTGTGGTATTTGCAAATTTGAACCCATTGCTGGCTATGGGCTTTTTCATCCTAATAATGACACCCCATATGGGTCATGTATTTTAGACACACAACCAGAACCTGCTGTCTCTGGTTCAGCTTAGAGGTTTCCTGGGCAAACCATGCCAATAATCTACAATTTGGTTGGGTGGGGGTTTTTTGGTTTGGTTGGTTGGTTGGTTTGTTTTCAATGAAGGGAACAGTTGTTATGTCCTAAGCTGTATGGTTTAGTGGGCATGGTGGTGTTGGGTTGACAGTTGGACTTGATGGTCTCAGAGGTCTTTTCCAATCTTAGTGATTCTGTGATTCTATGGAATATATTCTGAAATATGGGACTTCTGGAGAACTGGGAAGAGCAGCTGATTGCCTGTATAGTTGCAGATAGATAAACAATGCTGTTGCATGCATAAAGAATGCAGAAAAACACCCCGCTCCAGTTCAACCACTGGAAAGCAGTGACAGATCTTTTAAGTATTAAAATTACTGAGAATTTATGCACAAGATTTAATAGCAGCTCAGCACTGCTGAGTTACCTTATTTGCCCAAGTTGCAAATCAACAAGTAAAAATTCCCATTTCATAGCAGATAGTATTAATGCACAAATATGCAAACAGGAGCTCAATCTTCTTTGTGTTCTCTGGTCTAAAACCAGTCTGGTTCAAGTGCATGTTTCTGTTAGAGCAGCTAAGAGGTTGTAAATTAAATTATTTACATGAGGGCATTGTAGGTACTGTGTGAAGGGAAAGAACAATATTATTTTGCATTGTGCTGGCTAGCTTTTCAGAAGGTGTAAATTGATGTTGTTTAGTGAAGTCAGATCAAGGGGCTCTGAAGGTTTTGCCACAGGTTGGTCTGATGACGGTGGTAGGTAGCATGGTTGGCGGGCAGGAAGGGAGGGTGTTTGGGTAACATGCACCATTAGGTGTTTGGCTGTGGTGGGCAGAGAAGGAGTTGGATACTCTTTTACGTAGCATTGTGCAACTCTGAGTTACACAGGGAACTGGAGGAGAGTCAATGGGAGTTAGGTGAGGATGGCGTAGGCGTGCAGCTGAAATTGAGACATTGGGCACTTTGCCATTAGCGGGCAGGATGTCAGGATTTCACCCCTTATGTTTCTTCACAGAGAGTTGGTTAAATCTATTGGTGGTGCCTGATAAAGGTTCCGGTGAGGTCACCAGGTCCATCAGTGTGAGCAGGAGGTGTTAGATGCCACCTCCTCACTGCAGTGCCCACCGAGGTGGTGCAAAGCCAGCACCCTCTGACAGGAGGGAGGGCTGGTTGTGCACCTATGTTACTGAACTGTACAACAATGCGCATTATAGCTTTTTGCCCATTCCTCCACATTTCTCATTGTGCAATAGGAACAAAAAATCCATGGTAAAGGCTGGCTTTTGTTTTATCACTTACTCAGCTGCTAGGGATAACGTCTTTACCTTCGTGCGAGACGGATGGATTCAAAGGTCATGAGTGGAACATGCGCTCATAGTACATTGTAAAAAACCTAAACCATCATCACATCTCCTGTCGAAAGAGTAAATGCCAAAATCTGCATTCTTGCTGACTTTAATAGAAAGGAGTCTCCTGTTTGCAAAGGCAAAATTTGGCTTGGTGTTTATAGAGGACTGGGGAACGGCTTGCAGAAAAGCTGTTTTCTCTTTACAGTCCTGTTCACCCCTGTAAAAGTACAGGTGTGGAGTGCACCGTGAGTTTTCATTTTCTGCTGGCAGGATTTATCTATGTAAAATATGAACAAAATTATTGTTTGTGTCCTGCAAGTCTGTGTTCCTGAAGTGATTTCTGAAACTTGCCATCTCATGAAGCAAGAATTTATATTTTTCAACTGGATAATTTTAGCAGATGGATCTTTAAAATAGGTTTTTGGAGTAGAGATTAAAGACATAAACCCTGCAGTCCTTACCCTGTTCCTGCCTGGGCAAAATTCCTCCCAGTGGCAGTGGCCTGAACTCTATGAAAATTAGATAATTTAATGATATTTTGCAATAATTTGCCATTACAAGGGTTGCATTTTTAGGGATGGAATACCTCGATACAACAAAACATTCAGAATAACATCTTAATGAGTAGCTTTAAATAAAACCTTAATTAGTAGATTGATTGCTATGAGGGTTCCAACGCAGGAATAATATGTTGTTTTTGTTTCAATTTTGCTCCCAGTTCCAATTGCCTGATCAAAGAATTTGGGTAAGTTCATTACTTATATTTTTGATTTAATCATTGTGAAATAAATTGCGTAGTAAAAATATAATATGAAAGATAACTTACCTCTCAATTACGGAGCATGCTTTCCTACAGAGTGTTGTAGCTGTAATGGATAAATATCCTCTTATGTCAAATTGGCTTTGTTTTTACCTTCCTAATCTTGCTGGTTTTATTTGGTGAAGGCAATGGGAGCTTTACCTGAGTGAAGGTTTCAAAATGCAGTCTTTGTTTATATTTAACTGAAATTGTTCCAAGCTGTTTCCTTCAGAGATTGCAGTGAAATTTTCAGGCTGAGATCTTGTTAGATTGCAGTAGTCATAAATATTTAATCTGCAATTGAGGCATTAAAATACAGAGTTTCAGAGGACTTCACGTTTCTATCTTACATTGACTTCAGTAGGAGTTAGTTACTTTAATAGCTTTGAAGTTTTGAACTTAATTGCTCATCGCTATACTTAAAACAGAAATAAAATACCCATGTATTTCCCATGTTTGGGTCAAAGTTGTCTTGTGTGTATACTTACATCGTCCCCCTTATGCGAACAAGAATTGTGCTTTTGGTACTATGGGATAAATTTGATCTTGCTTTTCTATTTTTATAAAATGCTATTTTTAATACATCTAAATTGTTCATGAAAAAGAAGAACCACGGCAACTGCTTTTGCAGATGCAACTTAAATAACACCGTGTTTTGCTCTTACATTGCTGGCTCCTCAGCTGCAGCACTGAACCCATAAATACTTGTCCCAGATTTTTCCCAACCTTTGGGCTTTGGAGGGGAGAGCTGGAGCCAGCCGGCTGCGGCTTGGATCCTGACTCACTCTCGCTCATCACTCACAGTGCGACGTGGACTAATTTCACAAGATGAAGCGAGAATTTCGCAAAATGAGATCTGAAATCTTCATATACTCCTTCCCGTGTGCGTCCCCATACGAGGGCTGGTGCCAGAGACCTCAAAGGTGCTGTCCCTGCAGATTGGCATTTAGCCCTACTCTCCTCTGCAGACCTCCATGGCACACTTCAAAAGCAGCGATGGACCTTTGCTTTGTGTACATGTGGCTTTTAATCCACTTTTCTTCCTGTAAAGTGTGGGTTTATGCAGCTGCAAAGGATGCACTAGGATCCTGAGGTGAAAGGAGCTAAGCGGGCACCGGAGGGCTCCTGTAAGCACCCATAGGTGCTGAATGAGCTCAACAGATAGGAGGTGGATTTAGATGCCAGATCCGGAGAGCACAAGAGGCGGTTCCCAAACATTTTCTTTGCAGTTGAGGGAATTCAGTGGAGCACATGAAAGGGCTGTGGCACGATTTGTGATTTGGCCCAGGCACCCTGTATCCCCTGCTCTCAGAAAAGTGGCTCATATTTGGGAAGCTGAAAAACCCAGTGCATTCTGTTTCTTCTGTCTGCGTTCCTTGACATTGGCTTGGGCCTCAAATTTCCATCATTCTGCTTTTTTTGTGAGTATGTCTTCTGGTCATGCTAATGCCTTGGGTAGCTGCAGCAGAAATAAATATTTAAAACATAAAGTGCATAGTGCAGGATGCTGATTCATGGATGATACTTCATATTGAGAGATTTGAATGTGTCACATGAGCCTTCAATTCACAGTTGCATGTGCCATATATTTCAAGATTATTTTGGATTATTTTTCATTGTCTGGCAGGAAGGTTATAGTGTAAATCAATGGGCAACACCCTCTCTTGAATGGATCACAATTTATTGAGTCTGTAGAGTCTTTCATCCCCTTCTGGTCCCATCAGGAGAATATTGCTACACATTGTTTCAGACTTTATTTGAAATAGCACTATCAAACGTAATTGTAAATAATTAAAATAGTTTTACAAATCAATGAAAAGAAATTTGGTGAGTGCATTAACAAAGCTTTTATTTTACTGGGTTTATTTTAGAACATGATCCATTCTGTTAGATCAGCTAAATCCCCACCAACTGCATTAAGACAAATAGAGTTATTCTGGAACTATACTGCAGATCAGCAGGAGTTTCTCACTACTGCTTCATAAAGTTCAGCCATGTGTGATAGGTCTCTTGAACATGAACATAGCTCAGCCAAGTTCCATGGCTGGATTTCCAAATACACACAGTTTCAAGACAACAAGTTCACAAGTTGACCTTTTTAGAGAAAGCATTATATTTTGAACTGGGGAGGAATAAATCCTGAGCCTTAGGAGTTGAATTTTCATGATTTCTCTAAATAACACTAGCAAAAATAGAAAGCAAACATTTGAACAGGTTTTTTTCCCATGAGTTACAGCCATAAAGTCAGTTGTTTTTGTGATAATAGCAATGAAGGAGTTGCGTTTGTAAAACATGAGGTCATGTAAGTCATGACATTGTCTGCTAGATTATTTCATATCGTTAGGTTATTCTTAAAAAGCAGCAATAACAAACCTTGCTTTATTCATGCCACTTCTCCTTCTGTTGGTTAATAAATTTTAAGACAAATATTCAAGGCCTCTGCTGATGGTATCTTGCCCGTTGAAATGTTTATAAATACTTGTTTTAGCCGATTATGGTAATGTCTGCATTTCTGAGTCGGAGCTGGGGAATTGTGACTGCATATTAGTTTGCGTCAGTAGGAGGTTAATGGCCTCTCAGGGAGCAGGAGGGAGGTGGGGGAAAGCTGCTTCCTTTTCCAGACATCTGGACACAGATAGAATAAACAACTCTTATATATGTAAATCAAAAGTTACTGTTCTATATAAAATACTGTCATTCACTGATCTCAGATTAGCAGACACAACTTGTCCATAAGGCAATAGCTGTATGTAAAATATATAATAGGATCTTCTCGCTCTCCTACCTCCTCAGAGAGCATTCTTCATAGATGTGGCAATTTCACTAGTCCCATCCTCAGGGTCAAGCGGTGCCTTCCTCCCTGTGCCCTGTTCAGGGATTGCCACAGTCCTTGGGTGCTTGGCTGGGGTGCAGATCTCTCCTGAAAGCACTGCCTGGTGGCTTGAGCCATATGACTGCCTCCTTGGTCTTCCCTGGGGACCATCCCCAGAAGGACAAGTTGGCCATGAGTACCTACCTACCGTCCCAGGACAGATGCTATCACTAAAAGATTGCTCCAGGAGTTTGGTGGATTGCTGACCAGTAGCATCTCCATGGTCAACACGGCTCCTATGGAGGCAAGTCTTGCTTTGCCATCAGCCGTAATGGTGTTTTGAAGGAGTAAGAGATACTTTGGTTGAGTTTCAGCTGAAAGAGGGAGTTTCATTGCAGAAGGAAAGTCATCCACTGGGTTAATGATTAGTAAAAAAAAAAGTATTGCAAAAAAAGGGTAAGGGTAATTTAGTAATCTTTACAATCATGGAAGATGATCAGTGAGTCCACCTCGGGGTATCACTGGGATCAGAACTGTGGCTTGTGTCTGTTTATGACACAGGAAGAAGCATGACCAGACAAAAAGCAGAGTTTGTGATTATTTATTGAGAATAACTAAATCCAAAGCTGACTATGAAGATTTTGCTGAAGACTCTCAGAAAGCTGAGTCACTAGGGATCAAAATAGCAATAAAACTCAATGGCAGCAAGTACCCAGCAAAACCAAGGGAAAAGTGTGACTCTTAACTT
This sequence comes from Mesitornis unicolor, assembly GCF_000695765.1. NCBI lineage: Eukaryota > Metazoa > Chordata > Aves > Mesitornithiformes > Mesitornithidae > Mesitornis > Mesitornis unicolor. Next base: position 33,597 of record NW_010197971.1, on the reverse strand, counting down.
GTATCATTCAGGAAAAAAATCTTGAAGTCAATAGTTTTATGAAAATATCATCTGAATGCTTAGCAGAAAGGAATTGAAAACATCATTATGTTATGCTGCTTTCAGGTCTTGAATACAGCTGAAGTCCCTCTCAAAAAGGATGTAGTAGAATTAGAAAAGACACAGAAAAGTGCAACAATGATGATCAGAGGTAGGGAACAGCTTCTATACAAAAAGAGACTAAGTAGATTTTGATTTTTTCAGCTTGGAAAAGAAATGCCCAAGGGAGCTGTGACCCAGCTCTATGAGACCATGAATGGTGAGCAGAACCTGAATGAGAAATGGCTATTCATTAGTTTTAACAATACAAAAAAAATGAGGGGCACCCAGCTGAATTATCAAGCAAAAGGCTTAGAAGGAACAAAAGCCAGTGTCTTTTCATATGCACCTAATTAAATTGGTGAACTCTCCTTGACAAAAATATAAATGAATTCGAAAAGGGTTTAGCCAAATGAATGGGAGCCACAGCCACCAATGGCTGTTCAACAACAGAATCGAGATGCAACCTTCAATTAAGGGTCTTGCACCTCTCATTGCTGGTGCATGACAGAAGACACTGGGGAGAAGGTCTGTCCCTTGCCTGCCCTCCTGCACATCCCATGGAGCCACTGCTTGAAATCAGGGTACTGGTTTCCGAAAGGCGTGTGTTACAGTTTTTATAATTCCTGCTTGGTTTTGGTGCCTGAGGTAGTCCTCAGTGTGACAAACACCAGATTTCATATTATCCTGTTAAGATTTTGCAATTAGACTAATGAGTGGGGCCTGTCTACCTGAATATAAAGTAATGGAGAGCTGGCTGTGGGTCTGGGATGGCAGGGTTTTTATAGGCTGTAACAAGCCCATGCTGCCCAGGTGCCCATCTTGCCATTGGGAATTGCATCCTGAAGGCCCCAAGCACCAGCACGCTCCAGGGCTTCTTAAGAAAATGCACTGATTTTGGTTTCTGTGAGCCCTATCTTCAGGAAATAGTCACTGCTATAATTATCCTGACAGCAGTGAAGTGCCACCACCTCGTATCAGCAAAGGCTTGGGGCCAAGCATTTCCCGTTGTTGCTGGTGCATTTCTTGAAATACATAAATCATACCAGGTGACTACATGAATTTGTCTTTTCAAAAAAAAAAAGCAACAAACACAATAGTCATTCCTATGCTGAGAAATAAATTTTTGGAAAGCATGTAATACTTTAAAATAATTGGAAGTGCTTGTGTTTCCTTTGAATGAGGGATTTAAGATTAGAGGCTGATTTCATACCTATTTTGGGACTGATGTAATCCTGGAGGCAGCCTTGGATGTAGCGCTGATCTTCATTGCCGTGCATTAGAGAAGAATCAGTCTCAATTTCTCCTCTGCAAAATCCTGGAAATATGAATTAAAAAAATAAGCATGACTAAGCCATTTTAAATGCAAAGGGGAAAATAGTTGCTTTAATATATTACTGTAGGGGACCATGTACATGAGAAATGGTGATCCAAAAATGATTTAAAACCACTAGATAATGAAACTGACTTGAATATTAAATATACATAAATAAAACATTTATTATACTTCTCAATGCCCTTATTATTCTTCACCATAAATATGTGCTATCATAACCCGTGCACTGTCTTGTCACTGCTAATCAGCCCGAAGGCCAAAGGTCATTTTTCATTCAAACCATTTCTTTTCCGCAACTGCAAAATAGACAATTGAATTCTTGCAGGGAACAATTAGAAGGAATTAAAGGCAGTGGAAAGACTATCGTAAAAGCTTTAAGAATCAATTCTGACTAAAGAAAAAGATGAAGTCGTATAAAAAGAAATATATGGTAATGTTGAGTTGTATGGGTTGATAATGACATCTTGGTGCTGAGGCAGAATTACCTCCTCTCCCAGCAGCATCATCATTACATATCTCACGCCTGTGATCAGTACATGTCAAAATCCTTCATATTGACAAATGTGCTGTCCACTTGCATCTGTGGAGAATGTTTTAGCAGCTGAGTGATTATGAATCAAACCCCAGAGCTTACAGCCCCTACTGCCTTGCAATGCTTTCACATTTGTTGCCTGACAAGTAAATGTATCTTGACTTCCCTCTGAGATTTTTTTTTTTGCACCGTGTTTGATGAAAGACATTTGGCAAATTGGCAGTGGTACCCTGTACATTGCAATTTGTACTCGGCATTAGGAATCTGAGCATGAAATGAGAGGGCAGGCTACAGGCTAAAGGGAAAAAAAGCCCAAACATCCCAAAGCCAGAGCTAAGCAGCACGTGAATAGCCATTTCAAGAGACAAACGTGCAATTCTGCCCATTAAAATATTTTTAAAAAACCAACAAACCCATAAATGTGCAGTTCTTCCTATTAAATTAGAATTTTAAAATTCCCAAAATTAGAGCAGTCTCTTATGGATTTTGAAGAATGGGCTGGAAAGCTATGCTCAGCTCAGGAGTGTTCAGAATCTTGTCTTTCATATAATTTCCTCTTTCATCACAAGCAGGGTCTTGCACAGGGCTCATGCTGTGGTTTTTATGCTGTGTAGGTGAGTTTCTGTGGTTTCTTTTTTTTCATTTGTTTGTGGTGTTATGAAGAGGCAGATGGTTACTCTACCTGTCAGTAGGCTCAGGAGCATTGTTGAATTCCCCAGGTGACAATGTTTAAGGCTTTGGAGCAGGTTTTTTTGGTCAGTTCCAGACACCTTAAAGGAAATAATTCTCCAGAAATTATTTAATGCTCACTCCCTGAAAATTAAAGCCTTTCAGCTAACCAAGAGCGGAGGCATCTCAAAGTGCATAGGGTTTACAAGCAGCTAAAGGTAGAGCAGGAATATTAAGAGATTGTAAAAAAAGAAGAACGATATCTAACAGGTAATGTAAACGCATAGCACCAAACCCACCAAACCTTTATTTCTTATGGATTTACGTCATGGTCTTTGCCTGTGATGGGCAAGAAGACTGGGCTCAGTGGCTGGGTGTGGCTGGGACATCGATGGAGCCTCTCTGGTTCTGGCTTGTTGATGCCCTTTGTTGAGCTAGAGTGTTCATAAGGTTTCCTCTGCAATATTTGTCCTCTACAAATCCTTTAAAAAAAACACTATAGGAATTCAGTTATTGTTGGGATCTCTACTTTTTCTGGAGTTTTTTTTGGTCAAAAATGGCCAGTGGTTTCAGTAGATGGGATGTATAAACTCATAGGCACACACCCACAGAGCATGACTGCATAAACTGAAATTTTATAGAAGCCGAGGCTTAAAAATAAGAAGAAATTAACACTGGTTAATTTAGATTTTATATGGAAGCAGCTTTCCATTATAGCAATCAGGACAAAAGCTCTGCTGTGTGCTGGCCATGCAGTGAAACAGCACTGTGGTGTAGCAGTTAGGGGCACTGTTTCAAGTGGGAGGACATCGTGGCCACCACCTTGTCTAATGTTCCCCATAATTTTTGAGACTGCAACTCTACATTTGCCTCTATTTTTTCTCATTTTTTTTCCCTTTTGGCAGTGGCAGTGTATGTTGTCCGTATTTCGGGTATGGTACCCAGTGGTATTCACCAAGTACTCACCATGACGGGTTCTGTGCTATCTTCTGTTGCAGATGTCAGCTATAGAAAACATGGCCGAAAAGCTGGAGAGCTTTAGCGCCCTGAAACCAGAGGCCAATGAGCTGATCCAGTCGGTGCCGTCCATGTTCAACTTCCGCGCCCCGCCGAGCGCCCTGCCTGAGACCCTGCTGCGGAAGGGCAAGGAGCGCTACACCTGCAGGTAGCCCCAAAACTGCCCCGCACTGCCCTCCTGGGCTCCTAAAATCCCTCCTGGTAGGATGGTTGATGAGGGCCATAGTGGGTCTTTCAGGGTGCTCTATGCCCAATGAAACATAGAAAGCATTTTGCTTTGGGGTTCTTATTTATTAAATTACTGGTGTTATTCAGCAAAGAGTTTGCTCTGTATCATAATTGGTTTGATAAATGAGGTGGAAACTATTATATAAACAATGATTTTTTCCAAATTTTCTCATCACTTTCATATGCACAAGTGTGCTTTCATTATTGATTTTTTTGATCATAAACTACAGATGTGTTTTTTTCTCAGGCTTCTGGTTTTAATATCCAAAGTGATCAGTGATAAAATACATGACTTATTAGGACTTATGTGTACAGACTTTAAAAAAAATACAGTGAAGATAGTCATTGTACATGCAACTAAAATGAATAGGAGCTTTGTCAACGAGAGCAGAATTAGCTGTGTGGGTATTTTGAAGACTTATACATCACACCGTGAAAAAATAAATGGAATGTAAAAAGTGAAGGGATGCAATCTTCAAAGTCATCACGTGGAGCAACCACCACCCTCATTCACTTAACTGCATGCTGTGTGTCCCCATGCAAAAATGTGCTGAATGTAATTAATAGAACTAGGCCAATTATAAACTGAATATGTTACTTGAACAAAGGGGGAAAGCTCACAATAATATTTTTTTTTGCTATTATTTTTCCCGTGACATATTATTGAGTTTGGGGAATGGTTTTTAAATTGCATTATTTAGGTCTCTATATCATCTCCAAAATACGCAGGCATTTGACACTGGCATATCGGTTTATCTGATCCTTTTGAAAACATGTCACCTTCTTTCAAGATATGTTGTTATAGAAACATACCTTGATGGATTAGGTCTTTGAGTCTTGTCTGCTCTGATCCTATTCAAGGCACAGAATGATGTCATATTTGCTGACATGTAGAATTGGTTGAAAGGTTTGAAATTTGCTTACATGGAAGCAGAAATCCAAGGCTTTAATAACAGATTCTCTTCATTCCAAATCTGAATGTGACCAATGATCACCTAGTGAGCTTAGAAATTTGGGGTGGTCTTTAAAACTGGTGTGTTTTCATATATGCCTTGCTTATGCACAAGAAAAGCTGATCGGTGCCGGCAATTCTAGTCCTGTTCTTGTGTGTGTGTGTGTCTCTGTCACATTTGCTGAATGCTTTTACTGAAATGTTGCTACACCAAAGCAATGCTAATAGTACTATATAGTAATTATTCAGTTTGGTTTGTGCATCCAGTGCAGCTCAAATTGGGACTCAGCCATTGAAGGGTGCACTGTCTTACCAAACCTTTTTTTCTCACAGATACTGCGGCAAGATTTTCCCGAGATCTGCCAATCTAACACGTCACTTGAGGACGCACACTGGAGAGCAGCCCTATAGGTACCGTGACCCCTTACCCCTGTCTATGATGTGGTCAAGTGAATAAAGCAAGGGAATGAGTATTCAACAGCCTTGCTTGACCAACTCCAGCGCTTGCTCCTTTAGCATTGATGTCCCACTGTCACATTTTGGTCTCAAACAAGGCTTTTTGCATTCGATGCTGATATTCAGTGTTGGAGCTGTGGAGATGGGGGAAGGTTTTAGTCCCAGTTAGCACAGGCACCATCTACAAGTCCTGCCTTTGCCTCACAAGATAGCTGGCACTTCTGAACCAGCATAGTTGAAGTGCTTTTCAAGATCATGGTCATATTTTCCCTTGCAAAAATGTGTTGTTGTAAGAGCTCTGTGGTGTTATTTGCAGCTTAAGTTGGGTGTTGCGTCAGTCATCTGATTTCTGAAAGGTCCTGGTTGCAAAGGCGTTACTGTATTTATTTGTTTCCTGCGTAATCTGGATCCTTTCTGAGGTCTGCTTAACCAAAACCTATGTGGGTGTACTCTCTTGTTGATAAGAATATGTATGTGATACTGTGTTCAGGGCAGTCACATGCAGAAATGTGTATGGAAGCTTCACCTTATTGAAAATGAAAGGCTAATTTAAATTGACTGGAAAGAAGCCAGTTCATGTTCCAGTAAAACAAATGCCCCAATTTCTGCATTTTATGAGCTGTAAAGAGCAGAGTAAGCTCATTGTTTGTGATGCAACAATATGTTTTTTCCCTTTAGTCTCTTTAGGAAATGAGATTCACATCTAACTTTATTGAAGGAAGGTCTTGATGCATGTTATACCCATCCACTACATAAAAGCCAGGAGCAATTAGTAGCATGATGAACGATTTCAGCACTAAAAAAAATTTGACGTCATTGACAAGTGTAAGAGAAGCACGGGAGAAGTAAAAAAATTGAAAAACTAAAGTGGTGAAGACTGTTGGCTAGTTGCCAGGCAGAGAATTTGGAATAGTTATAGTATGACTTAGTAATGGCTTAAAGAGCAATACAGTAAAGGCTTTAGGGACTCCAAATCGCTACAGAGTATGAAAATTGATGCCTCTGGTACCAGAGTGATAGACTAAACTACTCACATTGGCACAGTATTAAAGATTGGGATTGTTTATTGCTGTTTTTTGCAAGATAACCAAATTTCCTCTGGGATTAGCAATCAAGCAAGCTAATTCCTCAAGAAAAGATTTAATCACACAGTATAATTTAGAATAGGAAAAGAAATAGCCCTTTTTTACCTTATTTGAGCATTAGAAGAGATCTGTTTCATGTTTTTTCCAAAAGTGTTTAATTGTATTGTATTGGCAGCACATGAAACAATAGTTATTGCTCTACTGTTTTCAAACTTTCCAACTTTGTGTGCAAGAGTTTTAAAAACATGGGAATCAATTACCCCAGCTAATTTGATGCCATTAACTCTGAAACACTATGCTTATTCCTAAAGGCAGTATTTAAAATATAAAGCCTAATGTGAATTAAAGCTAAAAAACTCACCGTAGAAGTGACGTCTCCACTCCAAGTGCACAGCTCTCCAGTTATTCAGCCAAAACTCGTCTTTATTTCAGGCAGAGTTTTGCTTCAATGGAGACCAAGGAACTGCAGTTGGATACTGAGGCTGAGCCCAGAAGGTGCTTCATGTGTCTTAGGACAAATCTTACATTTCCATCTACTAACAAACACTTTTCTACCTACTTTTTTTTATTATTATTTTTTTAGATGCAAATACTGTGACAGATCCTTTAGCATATCTTCTAACCTGCAGAGACATGTCCGTAACATCCACAATAAAGAGAAGCCATTCAAGTGTCACTTGTGTGACAGGTGTTTTGGCCAACAAACCAATCTTGACAGACATCTAAAAAAGCATGAGAACGGGAACATGTCTGGTATGTATGCCTTTTCCCTCCCCAGCATGCCCTACGTACCACCAGTGTTCTTGTACAGGGACCTCACGTTCCCTTTCAATACTGCTGAGTGTCAATAGCACACGTTGCTCTGTGCTGTCTGCTCCGATGGAGAGTTTTTGGAAAATATGTAAGTGCCTAAGCTCTGCTGACATTTAAAGTGCTTTGAAAATCCCAGCATAACCTCTACCCTTGTATAACTTAATACCACTGGGTGATGTCTTTTCTTTTGGTTTTAATTAGGCCAAGCATAGTATTTTGAGAACAGACTGGGAAAATTGGTTTAATCTCATCTCCAAAATCGCTTGGCTCTCAATAGGAGTCCTAGATTTAGAGTCTCAGGGGATGTTCTTAAAAGATTTTCTTGGCATCTCCTAAAATATTCCCACTGTCAGGAGCTGAACACAGCTAGCTATTATGGAGGTAACGGTGCCTTCCAGAACAGATTGGTCACCACACAGCAGCAGCAAAGGCAGTGGCAGGTAGTGGAGATCATCGGTCTGGTTTGGGTATCTGCAGGGTTTAATGAAAACCCTGTCTGCAGTGTTTTCAGTCTATGGTTTGCTCCATTGGAAATAACCAGGTACATGCAGTGAATGCAGAGCTCTTTTCCCCAGTGCTCAGGGAAAGTCGCCTGTCACTGGTCTCTCAGAGCTAATGAATCTGGGTGATTATGTCAATGGCTGCTCCATTTTTTAAGCAAATCTGCATAATTAGTAGCTAAAATGAAGTTCCGTTGGCACAGTTCAGCCATTGGTCTAACACAGTTATTGACTGACAGTCTTGGAGTAGGAAGGGAACAGGAGTGGGATGTTGAAATAAATGCTTGGCAAAAACAATTATAAACTATGGAAATGGCACCCAGCATGCAAGCAGACATCTTGGCTAGAAACCACCTTTGCCCGTGGATAATGCTTCCTTTCTAATTACCGGTTTTATGGCCAAAAGGTGGTGAATCACTACAACCAATTCTTCTGGGTCTCACCCATTTTAACCATAATTTCAATTTCAATTTTATTTACATGGTTAAATATAGAAAACTTAAAGGAGCAACAACAGAAGTCCTCTGTTTTGCTTTAAGGTACTGCAACTTCTTCACCTCACTCAGAACTGGAAAGCACAGGGGCGATCCTAGACGACAAGGAAGACTCTTACTTCACAGAAATTAGGAATTTTATTGGAAACAGCAACCACAACAATCAATCCCCCCGAAACTCAGAGGAGAGGTAAGTTGTGACTGATCTGCCATCAAAAGGTGCCACTCTTCATTTTCCAGATTAAACCCAATGCTCCAGTGTTCACCAGTGTTTCTTTTATGAAAAGAAACGTGTCGATTCCCTCCCCATCACACATGAGGATATCCCCAGTGGCTGATGCTGGACAGAAGGTTCATCTGTGAACACATTTCTCCTTGTATCAGGAGGTCTCAGTTTCAAGTTCCCATCATTGATTTAAGTCTGTTGAAAAATTCACTCATTTTACATTCACGGCAGAACAGGTGAATTCTACATCCTGTGGCTAAATGTAGAAAGCCTTGTGATGTAAATGCGATTGAAATGTATAATTAATAAAGTAGACTAAGCTAAATTCTTGGATCAAATTAAAAATTCTAACTGAAAGTCCTTTCCCGTAAGTAACTCAATCCCAAAAAAGATGCTGACTAGCAAAATGTCCGTGAGGCCGTGGGTAGGCGTCGGTGGTTCGCAGTGCTCTAGCATTTGAGGCTTTTTCTTACCAAGATTTATTAAGTATATGAGTGTTTCGATTCTTCTGAACTAACAGAAGAGAGACCACTTCTAAATATTTTCAGCTAATAAAAATGCAGTTAAGCAGAAAAGGCTGTAGCATGGATATGACATCAGCTATACATATTTCTTTGAGACTGGTTTTGTATTATGCATTATTTGCACTTTTGAATTGGCATTACATTATCAGCATCAAAAATTTCTTACTGTTGCTGACAGGCTTCACCGTCTTCTCAATTTCCAGATGCCTTTGTGAAGGGATGAGAATGGTGGACATAACACAATTTCCACAAAAGTATTGGATTAAGTGATTACATGCATATTCAAATTTCATTCCATCTTGATTGGCAATGAGGGCTTGGGATTCTTTCTTTGCACATCTGGTCTCAACATGTCCTCCAACAGGAAGTCAGCAAAGTGAAAAGGTTGCTGGGTTGTGCAGTGTTTCCTTTCTAAATTTGGCACTTCAGACTGCTCTTGATGGATATTTTATCCCTGGCAAATTGCTGCATTTGAAAGCATAATTAGAGAATCTGTTTTCTTAATCACATGGCTTTTGTTACTTTGGTTGTAGTCCATCTCCCTTTCATTTCTAGGAGCCTCAATTGACCATAACAAGCAAGTTGGCAGCCCAGACTGCTCAACAATTTCTTATTTCTGCCTATTTAAATAAAAGATGATAAAGAGATATTGCACTGATTATCTTAGAGGGGGGTGGCTGCTTCAGCTCTCCTGACTCTGCACAGCCTCAGATTTTTAAATACTGTGGTATAAACTGACCTTTCCCTGGGTTTTTTTTCAATGCAATACTAAACTCGTGACAATCAGCTGAAATTTGCTTGGAAAATAGGTGAAACTCTTATATTTAGGAAAATGATGCTATTGTTGTATAAGAAACTAGCTTTCACATGTGTACACTTCATAAGAAAGCGTAACTGCTAACAAGAAGTCAAACACTAAATACCAAATATGCTGCTAGGGCTCATCCTTATCTTGCTCAGACTTTTGGTATATTCCATATTGTCCCGCACAGTTTGAAGCACAGAGAGTCTAAAGCAGACTTGCAGGCAGACAATAAAGTTTCCATTTTTATAACTGTATTCCTGGAAGAGTAAGGACCTTTTGCACAATGAGAACAATAGATGAATCAAGGCCTCCGTGCTACGTAACGTGGTGGAGCAGATATGCTGGTAGTGTGAATTTGTGTGTCTCCACCGAGTTCAGCCCTTTTATACCGCTAATACCTCTGGCCATGCATTAGTCAACGTGGCAGTGCCACATTTCTTTAGCTCTTGTTTAATGCGATGAACACAACGCAGGAGTGGATTCTCAGAGTCCTGCAGGGTTGAGGCCATTAGCAAACGAGCCCCTGCTTTGCGTGGTTATTATGTCCTTGATAAAATCCCGTAGGAAGTAGTTAAGAGAAGTCATTGTCTGAAAGCAAAAGAGAATGTAATAACAGCGAGTAGATCAAATGGTTTTCCATGTGCGTATTACTATAATTACTCATTTAATAAGAATAAATACACTTTAAATGCTATATAACCTTTCTTTTCATTACTTCTTACCCTTCAAATCAGTCAATAATGTAGTTCAGCATGGAGGCAAGATTGCAGACCACTCTTCAGGTCTTCAGCTGAAGTCCCATAGGTTCCCATGTATGTAATCCATACGTTCAGTGAAGTAGTACGGCTTCCAAATGAGTGGTAGTGTGCAAAATTAATTATGCATGTAATTTTGACTTTAAAACTCTGAATGCAGTATTGGATGTCATTTTTGAAAATGCTGGATCTGATTTTCAGAGTTTCTTGGCCTCTACAGTTTCCGTTAAAAGGCAATGAGTTTTTTTGCCCAGACTACATATATGATTGAAAACACAAGACGAAATAACGCGTGAGAAAATTTGGAATGGATATCTGAACATACCCCCACTTGAACAGTAGTTCTAACAGGATAATGGGGAAATCCCATGCTGATGGCACTGTAACATCCCACAGATTTTTGAGTGGAATTTCTTCCGATGCAGCCTAAACGTCTGAACCTAAACAAGATATAAAATACAAAAATCACTTTATTTTACTGGGACAGACCCTTTTCAGATCTGCCTCCAATAATCTGCTGGTGACTTGTGATTATTACTTGGGTTTGTTTTGGTACTTTCAGAATGAATGGCAGCCACTTTAAGGATGAAAAAGCCATGGTAGCTAGCCAGAACTCAGATTTGCTGGATGATGAAGAGGCAGAAGATGAAGTAATGATGGATGAAGAAGATGAAGAGAGCGAAATTGCAGGGAAAGCAGTCAAAGAGCCTGTTACGAGTGACATACACGAGGGGACCCCAGAGGAGGATTACGAGGAAACGAGTACTTTGGACATGAACTGCAAAGCTTCCCCTGGCAGGTTGGTTCCTTCCGAGTATTGGTGTGCCCGATAAGTGAAATAAAAACAATAAACCATACAAGAGTGCCAGCACCAAACTGTGTGCCGTGGGAACCGGTCCGAAGTAGCCGGCTTCCCAGTTACGATAGCAACGTGCGGCTGTGTTTGGGTCAATACCAGCCCTGTTTTCAGTCTCTTCATGCAGTCTGTTAGCCCTTAAGAGGAAAAATAACTGTGCTCGGGGAGCTATTGTCAGGTTCTGGGTGAGTCAGGAAATGTTCATGGTAGAGACGTTATCTGCTCCCTAAACCGACCTGGATCTCCTGCAATGGTCTTGTGAAAGGCTGTGGAGACACCAGGAGAGAGATGACCTCTCCCTCCCCTGCTCCTGCTGCCCACCCTCTCCCCTTTAGGAAAGAAAGGGGAAATTATTTTATTTCAGGATCATGGTTCCACAGGGCAAGGTGGTTTCTGGACATAAAAAAGGGGGAAATTGCTCATATGTGTAAATCCAAGAGGAAGAGAGAATGCAGAGAGTTTAATTTAATGCTTAATTTACATTAAAAATCTAATTAATTTTAAAACCTCCGTGGTGTTTTTGTAGGTATAAAGAGGAGGAGTATAATAAGACTGGACTTTCAGCTTTGGACCACATAAGGCACTTCACAGATAGCCTCAAAATGAGGAAAATGGAAGAAAATCAATACAGTGAAGCTGAATTGGCAGCTTTCAATACTTCCCAGCTGCCAGAGGACCTAAAACAGCCATTGTACAGGAAATCCAAATCCCAGGTAAAAGCTTAACTCAGTTAAAATGTTATTGTCGCCAAATACCCGAAGGATTAAACTGTTAGTGTGTGGCAGGCAAGGTTGTTTCAGCTTTGTCAGACAGGGCTGGGCTCCACATCCACAAACCTCAGCCTGCTCCGACCTCCCTCTACGCAACCACTGCACCCCGGAGACCTGGCGGGGTGCTCTGGTCCCTGAGAATGGAGGATTTGCTTACTTTTGGGCTATTTTTGTTCCTGTCTGCCACTTGCAGAAATGCTACGATAAGAAAAAGTCCTGCTCTGCTTTCAGACAGCCAGCATGGTCACACTGATGCCATGGAGTTAGCTGCAGCCTCGTAGGGATATGACTCAATCTTCTGGCTGTTTTGGCTTTTTGGCATTCTTTTTTTCAAGTCTATTGGATGTTACAGCCTCTAGGTCCTCAGCATGTTCTTAAAACAGCAATAACTAGACTGAGTTATTAGACTGAGTGCTATTTCTTGAAAATTTTTTAAAGCATTAATAAAAATAGTTTGGTTTTAGCCCCTTTAAATTATTCCAGTTTTCAAAACTGCTGAATATGCCTGTTGAAAAGGTCAGCAAAGGAGACTGTGGTATTTGGTGAAATACAGGACCAGCCAAGGGATAATGTGATTCCTCAGGCTCTTGAAAAGAGCCTCCTGTGCCAAGAATATGAAAGCAAAGGAGACTCCAGGACCTTGTCTACTATCAAAGGTTTCTCAGAGCTTCATGAAGCGAGATGAAAGCAGAAATTAGTACTACTATTAGTGAGTCAAAAGTGTCAGTGAAAAGTCTGACAGTGGTTTTCCCTAACACGTTTTGATATTTTTTAATAAATTGAGACTAGCAGTTGTAGCCTGAATGATGCCCTAATGGTGTAGGGGTGGCACAGGTCCAAGCTCAGATCCGTACCACAGGCTCATGACCTCTTTGTCCTTCTTCTTTCCCCATCCAGGCGTATGCGATGATGCTCTCTCTCTCCGACAAGGACTCCCTTCATTCTGCATCCCACAATTCTCCCAATATGTGGCACAGTATGGCGAGAGCCGCTGCAGAATCCAGTGCCATTCAATCCATCAGTCACGTATGACATTGTGAAGTCTTACCGAGAATGGGACCAAGTCCAAACCAGTAGCATGGCTCTTTCATATATGACTATTTAAAAGACTGCTGAGCAGAATGCCTTATAAATCTGCAGGGTCACTCATTTAAAGTCCGGTGACCTTAAACTGAATAATTTTAAAAAGAAAGAAACTATTTATTCTCAATATTTTGTTTTGCACAGCAAAGGCAGCTGCTGACTTCTGGAGGATCAATGCGACTTAAAAAAAAAAAGTTTCAGTGGATTATGTAAACCGGGGCCAGGAAAAAGTGTCTTCCAGTTCACCCGGCTTTGAGGGGCAGGGGCAAAAGGGTTAAGACTGCATTGACACACACATGAGCACTCCTTTAAAGTAGAAACTGAATTGATTTTCTTTTTGTATAAGATAGTTTGACACAGGATTGGGAACAGTTGCTTTTATGTACAAATCTCTTCATTAAAGCTTTATGCATTTTAGCCCTTCAAAGAAAGAAAATAGTTCTATCAAATGCACACTATCCATCGTAAATGTAGAAAGAAGTAACAGGGAATATTTTGTTCTCTCCGTAATTCTTTTGCCTTCTCAACTGCATTGTTAAAAAAAAGGAAAAACAAGAAAAAAAAAAGAAAGAAAAAAAAGAACTCTGAGAAACAATACATAAGAGGCTTGTGTATATTGTAAACTATGAATGTTCACTACTCCAAGAAGCTAAATCATCCAGATAATTCCATGAAAGCACCGCGTTCATCGACAGCACCACTAGTTCAAATCATTGTAAGGAGATTTTAATTTTCGACAATCATGTCACTATTTTGTTGTATTGTTTCCTTTCCCCCCTCCCTTCTAATTTCTTCTTTGTGTTGTGTGTACCATGTATTTATTTGTTGGCAAACGATTGTTTGTTGATTAAAATAGCACTGTTCCTGTAACAAACAGCACTGCTCCAGTCCCCCACTGCGTTACGATGTAAGGCACCCATGTACTTCAAAAAAAGTGAGGTGAACTGATCTGTGTATATGGGAGTGCAAAACAGTGTTTGAAATTTTCTTACATTCCTCTTTTATTTTATTTTTGCCTTTTAATGAACTAAATAACTAATAGATGCAACTTAGGTTTTTTTGTAATACAGTAAATTGATTCAATTGTATAAACAGTTATAATTTCTTCATGAAAGCATGATTCTTCTGATTAAAAAACTGTACCCAATATTTTATGCTGGTTGTCTGCGAGCTTGTGTGATGTTATGTTCATGTTAATCCTATTTGTAAGATGAAGTGTTCCAAATTTATGTTTTAAAAAAATAAATAAATAACGAAGGTATTCAGTTATTTTTGGGGTTTTTTTTGGCCTTTAGTGAGGGACCAGATTTATTTTTTCTTTTGTTTATAATCTCATTTTGAAATAATCAGCAAGTTGAGGTACTTTCTTTAAATGCTTTGTACAATGTAACTGTTATGCATTTCAGTACATTACTATGGGAGGATCGACTTAAAAAAAATAAAGAACTACAAAACTGAAGGGATCTTTTTCCTTATTGTCTTGTTTATGGTCTGGGTCAGGGCAAAAATGGCATATTTTGTCTGCAGTCTGGGCAGCGAAGACTGTCTGTGGGGTCATGAGAATAAGGGTGACCAGAGGATGGGGCACTGCGAAGCATCTTGAACTTGGTCATGCAATTTAGAGCCCAATCCAGAGTCTCTCAATAGACCATTGAAGGGTTTGAGATAAGTCCTTTAAGCTTCAAAATGCTACCTTGGAAAAGAGAAATATTCTACTCATTTAACAGGAGGGGCTGGTGCAAGGTCATCCCTAAAAGCTGTTGTGGAGTCTTGAGCTCGGGCTGGTATGCACCCTCACGGTGACCATGTCAGGAAGCAGCAGCATAGCTGGCTAACAGCAAAATATTGACTTGCCAGAATGATAAAAATCCATAGTTGAGAAGCTAAATGTGCCTTCAACTTCATGAAATGAGCCTTTAGGGTCTAAAAGGGAGGGGAAGAATATTTTAGTTTGAGCATATTATTTGAAATCAAGTCCAAAGCCTTGCTTCTTCTGGACAAGCTGCAGAGCAGTGGGACATGAGATGTGCAGGAAAAGCCAATGATGGCCCAGGCAATGCACATTTTCCTGCTCTTCCCATCAGCAGAGAGAAAAGGCCTGAGACAGCTCCAAAGGGGACCATGGGGATGTCCCTGCCTGCCACTCCCAGCCCAGCTTCGTCTTTGCAGCTACTGCACAAGGCTGTCCTTCATGTTTAAGGGTCTCGGAAGAGTGAACGTGGCACACGGTGGAGTTGTCTTGTGCAGTGGAACCAAGGACTGCTGTCACCAGATGCAAATGAGCTGGTACAAGCAAGCAATGAGGGACTGCAGCGCTGTGCATCAGTAGCCCAGGGCAGTTAGTAGCAAAGTGCATATTAAATGCAGTATGATTCTGATGGGAAAGGCGCGTTTAGGGAACATGATCTGTGGGAGGTTTGTCTAAATCTAGCTCCACTGAAGCCAGAAGAGTACCTCCAAAGATGGAAGCCTTTTCTCCAGGCCTGTTTCAGTACACGAAGACCTCTCGTAGCTCAGCAGAGCCTCAAGTTACATTTCATAATGATCTAGATCTGTCCTTTTCCTCAGCCCAGGTACGGTTTGACTTGTTTTATAACCATCACGTAGCAATAGGGACATTGGCAGGGCTGAAGTCAAACCCAGTGAGGATAGGCATGGGCTGCCTTTGGTTTGCTCTTACAGCTCCTGAGCCTCATGCACAGCTCAAGGGCAAGATGAGACCCACAGGATGGTGGTTTTCATGCAGGAAGCCTAAACCTCACAAAAAGAAAAGGAAAAAAAAAAGAAGGGCCTGAGTGCATGTTCTTGTACTCACTTCACTGACCTGAGCCAATGGCCAGGTACAGGCAGATAATTGCATAAATAGGCTATTATTTTTAGTGCAGTTAAAGTCACTGTGAAACTTGTTTTTTAGGTTTCTGCCAAATAAAAAGAACAAATAGATTAATCAAGTAAAGTTTTATCTACAAACAACTTTCCAGATCGTTTTCTCCTTTAATTGGACGCAATGACAGGTCTTATCAGCTCTACCCTTACCTGCCCTAGATGAAAGGGGTTTTTGGAGGTGGAGAAAGGGTGGGTCGGTTTCTCCTGGGTTTAATGTTCTGGGTTATGGAAGCACACTCCCATCACATAACTGTCAGGGAAAGTACTCCTTGAGCCGAGCATAGGGTTGGTTTAACCTGCACATACCCAGGTCTATTGACCATTGGGGAGTGGCTAACACCATCTCGTCAAATCACTGGCACAAGGTTTCCATTGAGGCCCCTGAGCTTTGTATTTTCATCTCAAAGTTTCTCACCACTGGCACTGCGTATGGGGTGCGATGAGCAGAGGTGGAAACATAATATAAAGGGTCCTTCATCTCCATGTTGATACCTTACCATGACCTTGGTTTTCATTGCAGTTTCTCAATGGCAGAGTTATTCACCCAGAGAAATAGCTGAAAAACAAACTCAGATTTGATGTATCACCTCACCTCCAAGTAAACAAAGAAAATTGGATCATTTTTGTGTTTGTGTCATAGCCTCTCCAGTGGGCCATACAGATGCGCTTGCCTGGATGCAAACAGATTGCTAAGTGAGGACCAATGTTTCTGGCTTTCTGATACACTGTTTTTTGGTGGTTTGGGTTTTTTAAAAATAATTTAATTACTTAAAAAAGCCCAACAACCTTCAGCTTATTTCAGCATCATCCTACTGTTCACCCCACTGTGGCAGTTTTCCGTAAGTCAACAAATCATTCCCATGTGATACAGCAGCCTTGCTAGATGAAGGAGCTGCACATTACCGCTTCAATTCCTATCTACAGAATCTAACAAAGCAGTGGCATGACAAGATGATTAATCAATATTTCACCCTGGCCCAGATCCTGATACCACTGTGGGTCCGAGTCACTGTTCCCGTGTCAGCCCTGCTCTTTTACTGCGTTAATAGCCACATTTGCGGAGTAATGGGAGGGGAAGTTATTATAAAAACATTTGCAAGGCTGCTTTTGCTCAGCGATTCAGTTGTCTGGCCCATTGCTCCATGCATGCCTTGAACTTTAAAACTTTATGTCAGGTCCCTCTTGCTCAGACGTACAGAGAATTGGTGCGAACTCCTGGATCGTTTTTGCTGCACTCTGCTGCCTTCCAGCTATATTAAGTCTCATTTACGGTTTTACTGGTCAGTCATACAGTGGTACGGAAAAGCTAATTCATTTTAAAGATGCGTCCAGTAATGATTTAAACAAAACAAAGGCATCATCACCAAACAGAAGACCCTTTCTCCATGCCAAAGAGCACGTACCTTGCCAAGACTCCAGTTATAGGAAAAACATATTCTGCAGCCTGGCCAAAACCATCCCCTTTCCCATCCCATTGATAGGCTGTGTAGATCTGTGATATTACCTGGTCTGTGTCTTCCAATAGCCCGATTAATTCATCCTTTGGTTTGATACAGAAAATTATGCCAGCTTTAGGAAAGGCTCAGCTTTCCAATTTGGGGTCACTTTATGAGGTCTGGGGAGAGGAAAACAGTGAGAACATCAAATATCAAAAAGTAAAAAAGAAATTTAAAAAAAAAATAAAAAAATTCTCTATTCCTTTTCTTCTGCCCCCAACTCAGATTCATTTATTTTTAGAAGAAAACAATTTTCAGCAAAATTTACTGTTTCCCCAGAATTGAGGTTTTAACCAAAATAATGTTGAAATAATCCCTGAAGAGGCCTCCCGGCCACGCAGGGATTCAGGAACTTGTGGTATGGCTTGCAAGACTGAAGCGGTTTTTTTCCAGAAACTACCGGCTACATTTTGCCCAGGACCAGTTGCCCTCTGAGAATGACCAGACTGAATGCAGATCCCTTTGCCAACAGAGCCTCCTTTTTTCTCAATCCAGGAGTGACTGTATTTTAATAGCAGTTGAAGCTATTTATATCTATACATCCATTCGGGGGAGTCTGAAGAACCTTTTATTATGAAAGGTGCTGTGGAAATATAAATGTAGTCTCTGTAATTTGCTGGGAAGGAGTTCAGCAGTGTTTGAGCTGAGGGTCTGAGAGAAGGCACTTCCAGAAGGTATCCTCCTTTTTCCTGCTTTATTTTAATACTAATTAATTCCAGAAAGGCTAAAGAAATGTAATGAAATGCTACACTTCTAAGAAAAAGTCTTACTCAGGAGTCTTAAAGCAGGCCTCCCAGCTTGGGAGGGTCTAGTGGGAGAAGAGGGTTAGTGGTCATCTTGATGCTTAAATTATCAGTAATTAAGAAGTTGATTTTCTGGGATTGAGGAAAATTTTAAACAGCTGCTTCTTTCAGGCCTTTACTTCTCATTTTCATTAGCATGTGCTAAGGCAATCTGGAAAATATATTTAGATCTATATTATGCTGTGTCAAGACCTCAGCATCTGTACCTTGAGGCAGATACATGTGAGATAGCCAAGGGTAGATGTGCCAGCACTCACATGTGGAAGTGTTCAATTTGTAATATGATTATAGCCCCAAAACAAAGGCTGCTTGATACCTGTGGCATATTTGTTTCATGGTAAGTGCAGAAAATTCTCAAAAATCGTGTCATGTTTCGCATCACCAGCCAACTCAAACTAGAGAAGTAGCACTTTAATTCCTGGGGAATCTCTTTCAACAGGCGCGTGTCAGGGCCAATTAAGGTCCAGGCAGTCTCGCACTAATTGGGTTGAGGTATGCAGTGGCATAACATGGTCATTTAGGAAAGCAGCTCCTTTGTCAAGTCTAGCGCCCGCCCTTGTACCAGCCAGTCTCTCTTCCCGAGGGCAGTCAGCAGAGAAACTCCTGCTAGAAAATTGCTTGGGAAAAGTTAACGAGTGGAGTGAGAGTTTTCAGTAGCAGTGGATAAGACAGCTCAGGGTGCTCAGTTGGCAGCTCACTGCAGGGCCTTCTGCATTAAAGCTACCATCACAGGAGACAAAGCGGGGAAGCTGCATCCTCTGCCCACGTGATGCAAGCCATGGTATCAGCATCATCCAATGATCCTGTCTTGTTTGTCTACAGGTCTTTCTCAGCTCCCAAAATAAAGAGGTCTTTTTTTCTTACAGCTGAATTGCTAATACACTAGCGTAGAGGAAAAAAAAGAAGGCATGAGCTGAGATGTGGAGACGAATTTGTATGTTCAACCCCTCCTGAATTTCAGTGAGATTTGTGTGAAAAATCCCAGCAACAGACTCGGTTTCAGTTCATCTATCGTCCAAATGAAAGTGAAACATTGGAGGACAGAAACTAATGGTTTTCATGCAAAACTGATTCTTACAAACATTTTAATTATTTAGATCTTCCTGATGATGCCACTGGATGTTTTACAGTACCCAACACTTTTATAAAAATCATGGAATAGTTTGAGTTGGAGGGGACCTTTAAAGGTCATCTAGTCCAACCCCCTTTGCAATGACTAGGGACATCCTCAACTAGATCAGGTTGCTCAGAGCCTCGTCCAACCTGACCTTGAATATTTCCAGGGACAGGGCATCTGCCAACTCTCTGGGCAACCTCTGTTGGTTCACCATCCTCAATGTAAAAAATTTCTTCCTTGTATCTAGTCTGCATCTACCCTCTTTAAGTTTAAAACTATTACCCCTTGTCCAATCACAACAGGCCCTACTGAAAAGTCTGTCCCATTTCCTCTGTTGCTGCTAGGCCTGTTGGGCACCAATCTGGTGTGTCTTCTCTTTAATTCATCGGTAGCCTGAGAATGGCCAGGGATCTTTTCTAGCACCAAGCCTCTCCTGGCTCATGTCTTAAAGGAGGATAAACTTTAATGCCATTCTCGGACCAACGCGAAGTCTCTGCACACTGATACATGCCTACCCTTTCTCAGGAGGGGACTCCCAGAGATGTGAAGTCCAGTCAGCTGCAATCACAACTGTGTAATAAAAATCTAGTTCAGAAAGATCCACAGACCCTCTGCTCTGTGTAACCGCAAGCCACAAAACACTTTGCAATCCACTGTAATGAAGTAAAGGCCTTTATTACATTTAGACTTGATTCCCTGGTACTCTTTTTGGAAGCAGTTCTGCTGTTTTTATTACTTAAGAGCTATTAAAACCTTAACCACTGCATGGAGGAACTCACTCAAGCTTTACACTCGTCCATAAAAACTTTGAATGAGAGATCAAGAACTACTTTTTTGGACCTAACACCCCATCAGCTGAGGAACACCACCATCAGGTCTGAATTTGTCCCTGTCCCAGCTGAGCCTACAGACCAGGCTCAGATGATGAAGGGCAGGAGCATGGCTTGTAACTGGGTTTTCCCCATGCTTTTCTTCACGGCTTGTGAGGAAGGACAGAAGGTGGGAAGTCACAGTGACCTCTCCTCCCCCCTTGGGTTGGTTGTAAGCCAAGCTGTGAAAATGCCACCTTTTGTTACCTTAAGAAGGAGCAAAGTTGGAAGGAAAGTCACTGTGTGAAAAACTAAGGAGAGCAGGAACAGGGACTGGCATAAATCCTCCCCTCAAAAACACGACAAAAGATCTTGAAACAGCCCAAATTTGACATGGTGCTGGGAGAGAAGAAGCATGCGTGGCTATTCAGCAAAATGGCACAGCAGCTTTGGACCAGCTCAGTCACGCCCTCCAAAAAAGAAAAAAAAAAACCTTCTGAAGCTTGAGTGCAAAACCAAACCATGGTGTAATGGAAACGGCACCAACCAAAAACTTCTATAAGGGAACTCCCTATACTGCTCTTTACGTTGCTCAGATACTGGTGGTGTGTGTAATACAGAAGCTAGCTCAAAGCCTTTCATTATTTTCACTTTTTTTTTATTATAGAGTTGAAAAATCTGGCTTTCTCAACTCTCCACTAGTTCCAAAGCATAACTTCCTCCTCCTCCACTCTGCCACTGAATTTTTAATATTTCCTCTTTGGAAAATGTCAGGAGTCTCAGCAGGGTATGGGTTTCTGCTCTAACACAGCAATGACAGGGGTGAGTGAGGCTGGGGTGTCTTTGGGCAACAGTTTGCCCTTGGAAAATAGATTCTAGCTACTCTCTTCACAGAAAAACAAGAAGAAAAAAACAAAACAAAACAAAACAAAACCAAAAACAAAAAAACCCCAAGCATTTTTTTCCAAAACCTGAGGAACTAGCCTCGTAAATTATCCATTTATAGTGTTTCTTCATTTCAGCTGAAACAATGATCCTGGTACATTTTCTTTGAAACTCTGTCTCCCAGTCCAAGTGGCCACCTACTTTGTTGTCCAAATTTCTCGCGCAGTTCGAATCCTACAATGCGTAATCTCAGTAGGGTTATCAGTTATGTCATGCATTATACAGCCTCCAATCAGCGTAGTGGGAAACAACATTTTCATTTAATACCAGGAGAAACAGTGGAAGTCAGCGATTGATACCAACACAATGATGGGAAAAAGTGTCCAGAGGTGCTACTCACATAATCTCACTTTACAACATCTTGAAAATTCAATAGAAAGGACTTTGCTAACAATACCAGAATGACATACCACTGATTATTGTTCCTAAAGCTCTTAACAATAAGAAAGCTCTCTAAATATATCTCAACAAAAAACATATAACAGTTTTTTTCTTCTGATTTTTTTTTTCTTTGCAAAGCACATAGTATTAGTCAACAATTGCTGTGTGGTGTGAGCCCATTAGGGCTATTGGCTGATAATATTCTGGGAAATGAGCTCTTGAAAGATCTTTTTTTCTTTTTTAAACATGCCTAACAATTGTATTTTTAAACAATCCTGGAAGCATTAAGTATCTGCAAACTGTAAGGACCCACTCTAACCTATTTTCTTAAGACTGAAGAGAGAACTACCTACCTTTGCCTTTTATTCACTCGCTTTGAAATTCAGCCGTGAGAAGTACTTTTTAGCTCAGAGCAGAAATGAGAGCCTTTTTAAGGCCCAACTGTTTCTTGTTAGGCCTCTGGTCTCTGCAGGCTTGAGTGAAGTGTCCAAACGCCCTGTGAGCACTTTCCTGGTTAATCGCTCCCCAGCAGCCAGAGTCCCCAGCTCAACAGGCTTTTAAGAAAGGGTTAAAATGCAATTAAAGCCAACACCAAATACGCCATGGCATTTCCTTCAGAAAGAAAGTTGAAGTAGGCTTATTTACTGCTAAACCCACACTTCAGAGGTTGAGCTAGCAGCCACTTGGTAGTTGGTGTCTTCTGCAGAAGAGCCCTGAAAGTGATTCATTGCTGAGCACCCTCCAAGAGCAGCACCCACCCTTGGGGCCGTTCCTGCTAACACTGAGGTACACAAAGCCACGTAATGGAGCAAAACCTTCCACTCGCGTTGCAGCATCAGGCCCAGAGCTACGTTTTGTTACTACTTTATTGTACAGCACTTTCAGTGTGTATGGTCATCGAGAAACTCGTTGGTGTAGATTAAATAATATAAATTCCTTTGATATTGTTTACATGTCAAAAGCAAACCAAACCCTTATATGTCGCACAGATCTTCACTGCGTTTATAGCATTAAAAGGCCAATGAAAGATCCTTAAAAATCATTAACTGAAGTAAACATTGAATCACGTTACAGAGTCAACAATGGAGAATTTTTGAATGAAATAAATGTGCCATGCTTGAGGATATCGATTGAAATATCCACTGGATTTTCTTTTTTTACATGCTTTTAATCTCTCTGTTTATTATTGAAGTGGTTAATAAGCAATTCCTAAAACAGATCCAGAGGGTGTCTTTAGCAGCCTGACTGTCAGCCTACACCACCAAAATAAGTTTTCCACCAGCCCTTTGCAATCCTAGCTTGATTTCACCTTAAACACTTTTTGGAATGATTATTTTTGTTCTCTGAACTTAGACATTAGTTGTATAGATTCAGTTAAGATTTGTTTGTCGTCGATATAAACAGCATTTACTGGGTACAAGACATATCAGAAGGAATAATTTTAACTTCTGAAAAGTTTTCATTTTAGGATGATCAAATGAACGGAGCAGGAAAGCATTGTGAAAAATCTGTCTTGAGCGCTGGCTGCTTGTCACTGCTTTCCCTGCAACATCACCACACTGTGTTTGTTATTGTCATCAATAATCCAAAATTTACTTAGAGAAATAGACGCATTATGTACTTCACTTTGAGTATTTTGGATTTTTTTTTCATCTTCCCAATAAACATTATGGGAGTCCTTCAAAGTATCTTCTGGTCCATTTTGTGGCACCTGGTATTGAACCAACTGTCTGATCTCTGCCAGTTAAATATATTGACATAACCTTTTTATTGTATTAAGCATGTATTAAGCAAGACTTTTATTATCTTATCCTTTCTCTAATATTCAAGTATAGATTTAATTAGCAGTGTTATTCCGCATGGTAAACTGAATGAAGCATCAACTAAATTGGGGGCTGATGCTCCCAAAGGCAGGATTGGAGATAATCCTGGATTTGAAATGGTTCCAAACAGGGCTTTGCACATTTTGCTGCTTTTCACTCCTCCCTGATTTTATGCACTTACAATACTTCTATATAAGTACTGTATATAATAATAAGCATTTATATGTAAGTATTGCATGTAATTGCATATATATACACACACTCAATTTGGACATAGATAGTGTTTATTGCTCACTAAAGGGACAGCAGCAACTGCAATGGCTATGATTAACCCTGGGAATAAGGAGATGCTTTCAAATTACCCCCGGGTGAAAGGTGTAGGAGTCCTTGCGCCTGCACCCGGATGGGGTGTGTGACTCCTGCACCGGGGTCGGTGCAGGCCAATGCGTGGCCGAGCTGGTGGTTGTTGTTGTTGCTGTTGGTTTTGAAGTCAAGCCATAGGAAGCGGGCTGAATGGCTGGAGCCAGAGCGTCTCTGCAAGGGGCAGCCAAACACAAAAAAGCACACAGGGCTGTATCGATGTTTAATTACTTTGTTGTTTTTTAAAAAGGGTTTTTTTCAGTACCAGGGACTGGGGCTGGTGCTGCCAGAGGCTCCTCACAGAGAGCTGGGTGTCTTTGAGGACATGGGGCAAAGCACCAAATTCATTTTATAAACCCTTCAGCTGCAGGCACCTTCTGCCTCCACACAGCAAAAAAACTTTCCCAAATTCAGTCTTGGGAGCTAAAACAAAAAAATCTCTTCCTCAAGTGACAAAGCTCTGACCCAGAGAAACTCCATAACTGAAATTGAAGAGCCAAAGCACTTTTGCTGAGCGTATTTAGTGCGCCATAGGGTGCATGGCCTGTGTCCCTGCCTGCTGGGGAGGACACCGACCCCCACCTTGCTGCAGCACAGCCAGGACACACTTCTGGAGGTGTGCAACTCTCCAGTAGCTCTGGCAGCGGGACAGGATCGAGTCCCGGCGATCACAGCGCTCGGCCGGGCATGCTGCCTGGGCCCATGCTGCAGCCTCAGAGCTGCTCTTACATGCCTGTGAAAATATGTACCCCAGTGACCACACAAGTAAACATGTGCCTCGTGAACTACATGATTCATATGTGATCTGGTTTTAGGAGCAGAGATTTTTTGCTTTTTTTTTTTAATACTATCCGGCATGTTTGAAAGTACTATCCAGGAAATCAAAGCCTCTATGTAATGATTTTCTATTATTTATTGTATTTATGTCTTCTTTTATAGCTCGCCCCAAACCTTACAGTAAAAACTGGCACGAGCGCTTTGAAAAACAAAGGCAAAACCTTAACCGAGGCTTTAACTTCTGGAGGGCTGCATTTCTCTGTGTGAGCATCAGAAATGTGCCCTGGTGGGAACGACGGCAGGCGATGGACGGGCTGCCCTTCCATCTCCGCAGACCCCCTCCCCATGCCTGCTTGTATGCACAGCATTTCTTGTCTGTATCAATGTACCTAACATGTGAGAAATAAAGTGTGGAAAACTTATTTCAGCTGCATTTCATGGGCAGGCTCTTTGATCAACAGATGCCTGAGTGTTATTCGGCACACAGGAAAATGGACAACTTAGGTAAAGAGCTAGCCGCCACTAAACGGCTGTCGACATTGCCAGCAGTCATTAGGCAGCCTTGGGCTTTGAACAAGATCATAAGCCGGGGGACAAACTCCCCTTTCCCCTGCACCAGGGCAATATTTCACACCTACCACCCCGACGTAGCAATCTGCAACTCAAAATAAGTACCGAGGGTTTAGTTAACCCTGGCTTGCCTTCCTGACTGCAATTTTGTTTAAAGAGCGTCAGGCGAGGAGGGAATCCTGCGAAGGATTTCTCTTCTCCTAGTCCATGATTTATTTTCTTTCACAGAGCAGTGTGAAGCCCTCCCAGCCCTAATTGCCGGGTGCTCTCTCGTGGCTGCTCAGGGAAGTGCTCCCTGTCCTTCGGCTCAGATCAGGCTTTCTTCAAAACAAGTTAAAGAAGAGGGCCTGTGGCCAGCTGAAAGTAACTCTGGGTGACTGCAAAGTCCCCGGTGAGAGGATTTCTAAATGCTATCGGGACTCTCTACAGCCCAGTACTCAAGCGCTAGGCTACCGCAGCTCCTTACTGGGCTGGTGTTGGGGAGTAAATTCAGATTTTTACTAATGATTGCCTCTTTTAATAGCCAAGAAACAAGTGGGAGCTAAACTAGGTCTTGTTGGGCAGAGATACCAGCGATGATCTCCTTGTGCTGGCAGCAAGTCTCTCTCCATTGGCTGGTAGCTACCACAGCGATTTTGAAATTCTGCTTTACCTTTTTTTTCAGTTATGCCAAGTATGAGAAACAGAGTATACGTTAGTGTGTGGAGCGTTATACATGAGCCAGACCTGAGCAGTGTGGAAAGGCTGTCTTGATTCATTGCACTCATATGATTTTGGCTGCAATAAATTCACTCTCCTGCTACAGCATGCAATTTGAGGGTTTATTGAATACTGGCACAAACAGAGGGGAATCATCAAAGTCTAGATAATTGCAGGGATTTTTGCTTCCGCTGTCATTGCTTTAACAGCTATTGTCTTGCTGCTTGGGAAAGCACAGCCAAATACCTCTCATAAGAAAGAAAATATTAAAAAGTAAATTTTATTCCTTCTCCTATTTCTTTTCCTTGTTGTAGGACTTACTCTTATGTATGATTCTTTAAAGTCTCCAGGAAGTTTTTGGTTTCTCCTCCTATTTCAGTATCCTTTTATTCAGTGTTGTCCCTGAAAAATGTTATACAAGACCTTTTTTTTTGTTAGCACCCAAACTCTTGGCCCCTTTTTGTTAGCGATGGAAACCTACACTGCTTCTTCAGCAGCAGGAGTTTGGCCTGTGCAACCCCTGGGGAAGCTTTCTGTTCACCTCAGTGCGCACTGGACCGACTTGCAGGAGAGTGCCTTCCCTCCTCAGCCTTTGCCCACCATTTGTCTTCCCTGCAATTCCCACGTTTCAGTTCCCCTAAAAATCACCCGGAGATCATTGGCCATTTCAGAACAGACAACCACTTCATCGCAGTCGAAATCTGAGCTCACACATATGGTTGAAGTTAAGCTAAGGTCTTCTTCCCAGAAATGCCTTGTGAAGTTCTTCTCCAGGCAAGTCTTTTCCAGTAAGATAGTGTCTCCTTGCCTGCTATTTTGCTTAGTCTCACTTTCTTTTATCTTCCTTGTTGAACTGAAATGTCGCCATTCACTGCTAGCAGATGTGGTTTGGGATTCCTGCATTCTTTTATGCCTTTATTTCAGTGCTTTCATCACAGCTTCTCTTTCAGCTAGGTGAATCAAAGGCCTTTCCATAGTCCAGTCAATGCAAGCTATACATGATGGCTTGTTTTTTTTGGCAATCTTCTCCAGTATGTGATTCATTGTCTGCAGGTGATTCATAGTTAGGAAATTACTTCTGAACCCTGCCAGTGCTTGTGGTTGATTAAAGTTCAGAAGTCCCTGTAGTCTGTTCACCAGCGCTTTTTTGTCAACTCAAATATTTGTGTGCAGTAAAGAACAGTAAAAAGTGGATGTGCTATTGACATGAGCAATTTACTTGAATGTTTGCATCTTTAGAAAGTTCTACCAAAATCTCTAGAACTGGCACGAAACTGTTTCACAATGTCTGACTAAATGAATCACGTTTTTACAAATAAATATCTGTCAAATTGTTCAATTACTTGAGATCCAG
The DNA here is from genome assembly GCF_000695765.1 of Mesitornis unicolor. Taxonomy (NCBI): domain Eukaryota; kingdom Metazoa; phylum Chordata; class Aves; order Mesitornithiformes; family Mesitornithidae; genus Mesitornis; species Mesitornis unicolor. Next base: position 6,398 of record NW_010197971.1, on the reverse strand, counting down.
TCATTAAGCAATAAAATAAAGCAGTAAATAGGAGACATCTGCTGCAAAGTGCTACAGAAACATAAGCATCTTTCTCAAGTTACCTTCTTTGCATTTTGGTATAATGATTCACCAAAAATGTCTTACCCAAGGCAATCAAACATCAGAAAATTGTCCCAGACAAAACAATATTGGCATAGCACGGTATCTTACCCAAAGCAAATACAGCTTAACAACTCGGTGGAGGCTACCTAGAAACAAAGAGGAGAAGAGTGATCGGTTGACATGCTGCAGCATTATTAGGTGAGATCAGATGGTTCAGGATACTGAAACCTTGAAAGAAAAATAGTATTGGAAGTCATTGCTTCAGATCTTGAATTCATTTTTAAGGATGTTAAAGCTGGCCGCCCTTTAAAAGATATTATTTCCCATAATGGCCTAGTGAGAACCCAACTTTCTCTTTACATCAGCAGTGCTTGTAGGAATAATACTAAAACTCAGAGCATGGATGGTCAGGGGGTTTAAACACTGAGTCTCTAAGGACCATCTGGTGAGATCCATCGTGGCAGCAACTGAACATCAGAGACTGGTAACTTCTAGGTAGCTGCTGTCAGACGGGATGGGCATAACGGCTTGTTTCAGTCAGGCACATCTCCACATCAAGACTGCCACTTTCCTCAGAGGGATGAGAGGCTTTTTGGCAGCATCAGCCTACAGCTGATACACAGAAAATGGTATTTCCAAGAATACAAATTAATTAAAATACCTTTTGGAAAGGCACTCAGATAACAGAAAATTTAGGGAGCCGTAGCCTCTTCTTTTTGCTTTCAGGCAGCTTAGGCTCGTTGCTTCATCTAGAGTGTCAGTTTGCAGAGCAGTGCTTGATTCGCATTTCTTTGAAAAAGAAAATATTTTTAAAACTTATCTTGATAGTTACAGAATTTCCTGTGAAAGATACATTTTTCCTGCCAAAAGATTCCTACAATGCTCAAGTAGTACTTCAAAAAATGGTAAAGCTGGAATGACACTTGCATATTTTGCTGGTAATGGTGCATAGTAAAAACAGAAATGGAAAGAATACTCAAGTATCCAAAGCTGTGTTATCACAGAAGTATCAGCTTTTTTCAGACCTTTCTCTGTATAATGTTTCAGCACCAGCAGCTCTACCTTTAACTTGGCTCAGAGATTATGTTTTAAAATTGGAATCACACATATGAAGCCCATACTGTATGAAGGTTTCTGGTATAATTCAAAATTATTTTCTGAACAGAAGCCCTGTAACTTCTCTGTGCCTAAGGTTGCAACAGTTTCTCTGTACATACCTCCACTTAGGGGATTGGTTGTTTTTTTTTGCCAGAAGTGTGGTTTCAAATATCTATTTAGTAACTTTAGTTACTTTCCACAGCTCTCACAAGCCTGAGAAGCTCCAGCAAGTGCAGTGTGTATTTCAAACCTAGTACGCTTGTTTAGACAAATATTTTTACTGAGTTCAGTTTCTCCCAAAGGAACTTACTTTGGAGAAGATCTGGTTAAAAATCACTGCCTCAGAATTTGACTGAGTATTGGTGGCAACAGTTTAGCAAGAACATTGGGACATCATGAAATGCAAAATTAGATGAAAAAAAGGTCCCTAACACAGGAGGTTAAGACCTCAGGTTTCCATCTAATCCAAGAAATTCCATCCAGTGCAATTTAAATAAAGACATTCAACAACTAGGAACTGAACGCTTGACTTGTATCCACCATTTAAATCTGTCTCAGAAGACACAGAAATGCTCCTGCTTAGCCTTGGTTTCCCAAAAGCCATCGGCTCCTTTCTGCCATCTCCCCTGTGTGTGTGCAAGTCTTGCTGGCTCAGCAAACCTCCAGGTTAGATTTGCTTGCTGAGATCGGCCTATGATGCTTCTCTTGTAAAAAAGTTCTGCAAGCAATGGCAACGAATTTGGCATTTTATTCATACTCAGCTTTGAATTTCTGCCTCATTTAGCCAAAGATATTTGGCTTGGTCACTCTTTCTCTTTGACAGCTTAGATATCGGTGCATTTTGTCTTTATGCAACATGTGCTTTTTATTTTAGACTATGCAAAAACTATGTCATGACTCTAGGGAAAATATATGCCCCCGCATCCCAGGATAAAAAGGATGGTAGTCAATTCAAATTGGTACCCACTCTTCCATGACAAGTGCACGCCCATCTAGCTAATGTATTTATCTCCAGTGTTTTTCTATGGTTCAGACATCAAGAGAAGCACAAAATCCACCACAAGTGGCAGAAGGACTTCCATGAGAAGCCATGCCTCTGGCTCTTCTACTCTATTTCTAGATTGAAAATGTCCAAACTAGCGAATGTGTCTTTAAAATAAGACTCAAAAGACAAAACACATTTATTGATAAAGATAAAGCTAGTGTGGTTTTGCTTTGTTTTTCTCTGAAAGAAAAAGCGGTGTTATTATAAAACTCCAGTGTTCCTAGTTATGATATAGTGACTCACCACATATGGGGGGAGAGAGAGAAGGTAGAAAGATGACCTGCTGAAATAAAACCCCATTACTGTGTGTCGCACTCCATTATACACACAGAGAACAGAGAGGAACTGCACATGCAGACAAATGCCAGTGTTGATGTCCACATGTGTCCCGGCTGCCTGGCCACCAGAAAATGATTGGGAGGTTAATGGCATCAGGAGCCGACCGGTCCCACTGGCAGGTTTTTAGGACATACAAATTAAGCTTATAACAAACAGTGATCACAGAGCACTGACGTGGTGAGACCCCTTCTTGCAAGCCTGGAGACACTCCTTGGAAACAACAGCTCTTCAGAATCATTTACAAATGCTGCCCCATCTGTAAACACAAGAAACATCCTTAATGTAAACAGCGTCCCTTGCTCTGAAAGTGCGAGGAGAAATGAACAGGAAGCAAGGCAGCAGAAGGAGGAATAAATCAACGGCAGACTTTTATGAAACAAGACATCTTGGTCCTTACGCATATACTTACACACCAAAATCACTTATTAACTCCACATGGATCAAGCGAACTCCTTGGAAAAGAGAGCCTAAAGAGATGAGGAACATGAAAGGAGCATCTAGAAACAGATGGGACATAACGTTTTCAATAAACCCGAACATAGATGGGAATCTCACATAGCAGCAGCTAAACTACCTCGTGCTGTGAGCCCATCAAATTTCACAAGCTTAACAACATTGGACTGAATCTATACATGTGGATGAGAATTTGCAGAGGATAAATCTAGCATGTTATTTGAAGCTGATGAGCTATGTGGTTCAGCAGTAGGGATGCTCCTTCCAGGTTAATACAAGTTGCCCATATAGCACGTTGCTAGGAGCAGCAGTTTCTTAAGGTGCTTTGGAAGCAAGTGTATAATAATTCATCAATGTATCTTGACTAATCTATAGTTAATTAACTGATCTAACAATTCCCTTTCCCATTCTGTAGTTGTGACTGAGCCAGAAATTCTTGTTCTAAGCTTGGATCTGGACCCCACTTTTATATAAAATTAAAAACTCTCCAAAGTCGGTTGTATTCCAGTTATTACTTGGGTTATAGGAAGACCAACAGGTCCAAAAATAAGATGAGAGCAAATATGTTCAGCTCTGTAGAAATATACTGTAATTCTTCTTGCCTTGAAGAAGTTACAGTCAAAATAGACATAAATGATCAGAAGTGCAAGCACAGGTAATTAGAAATGCAGTGAATAAATCACTGGTTCCTTCTTAACCCACATACCGTCCTGTCCACACTGATCATTCATCCTAGGCCTTCTAATGCCTTCTAGTGACCACCAAAGGTTGTTTTTTGATCAAGAGCTGCTGTGGCACTGAAGAATAAAAGAATCTCCCATGATAGAGAAGACAAGCAAGCTTCATTGCAGAGAGAAAATGCCCCCAGGTGCAATCAGATTTCGCATTAAAAAGCTTTGTGTATCTTCAAATCTAATGAGACACTAATAGCCATCAATTAAACCTGACACAACAGATAATAAAAACCTATCACTATCTCTAATGGGTAACAGTGGTTACAACTTAATTACCTTAATCACATTTACCTTCACTGTGAGGCCAACGATTCATGAGTAAACGTTCCACTGACCTCCATCAAGCATTTGATAAAAAGCACCTTTGAGGAAAACCTGCACTTTACAAGAATGCTCTATTAGGCTACAGATTAAGAAAGGAAATTAGTACCTAGGGTCAAATGGTGTTGGTACTATTTACACTGGAAAGGAGTTCCCTGATTTATATCTCAATAAATATTATTCCCTCACTAGGTGCCAGCTGCCAATGCAGGGCCAGGTTGGACTGTGTCTCCTCTGCATCTGGGGTTGATGAGTCGACTTGAAGGACAAGTCCCGATGAGCAGTGTGGTGTGATGGGATGACCTCTGTGGTCAGCCACCCCTGGCGATGTGGATGGAGGCATAGGCTATGACAGAAGGTCCTTCATTTTGTGCTCTAGAATATTTGAGTCAGAAATAGGAGCCCAGAAACAAGTATCATGGGCACAGAAGCTGGAACATACACATACATAGATATATATACATATATATACATATATATATATATACACACACTGGTTCTTCCATTCAGATCAACAGTACATATCAATTAAGGGAGATTCCAGTAATTTGTAAGCACTCCTTTAAGTAGGAGCAGCAGCCACCTGCTTGACTTGGGGCAGAATTTACTTAGAGGACAGCAAACTCACCTTGCCGTGAAAGGGTGATGCCAAACCAAAGAGCCCCATGTTCAAATCAGAGCAGACCTGCTGCCATGGGGATTCCTAGCAGAGGTGGTGTTTGGGTCACCAAGTCGCCTGTGAGGATTGTGTCTGTGAAGTGCCTCGGTTAAGTCAGTGGAGCCTCTGCAGTGCACAACCACTTCAGGATGCGTTTTGGGGAAAGAACATAAATTGTTTGCTCTACATTTCTGAAAGAGGCCCGTGCCAGTTAGGCTCAAGGATATTTTTGACAAAAGATGGCATAGATGAAATATTTCAAAGAGGAAATCTGGATCACTACATACAGCGTAATTCTCCCAGTCCAAGTATTAGCAGGATTTATGGTAAGATTATGCCTTCAGCTACTCCTACCACAATTGCAATTTCTACCCAGTCATTAAATACTGTTTTTTGGAAGAGCTAAGAGCCTTTCATAGTAAAAAAAAAAAAAAAAAAAAACCAACACAAAAACCTCCTTATTTTACTATTGGAGAAACAGAGACAGAGAACAAAGTCTTTAGATCTTCCCAAGATCTCCATCTGAAATGTCTGTACTGGAAAACCACGATGCTCATGGAAAAAAACCATGATCTAAGGGATGTAAGAAATCTTCAAGTGTTTTGTAGAAACATTTACACACATCAAAACATTTCATCCCAGGTAGCTGCTAATTAAAATCTGGTGTGCTGTGGCTACTGTCTTTAAAACTCCGGCCGGCATATGTTTTATTTCTCTTCCTTTTTTGTTTTTAGCTTCTGAACTTGTCTGATGGTATTTTCAAAATTCAGTTTCATGTTTAAAGATTGAGTTTAATAAGCTTGTACGATATAGAAAGAGATTATAATTTATTATTAAAAGGTTCCTGACGATGTCTACAAGAAACATGACCCAAACCACACTGCCTTGTAATAATACCTCTTAAAAATTCCTGACCTCCCACTAAACACTCCTGCACACTTCCCTGCTTCAGTTCTCGCTGAATATCTCATATATGTCCCCTCCAACATTACAGAGGAGGAAATGAAAGAGGAAAGTCATTAGCTCAGACAGACAAACGACAGCAATTATCTAGCACAGTGTTATTTTCTCTCAGTATTGACAAAATGCACTTTTTCTGTCAACAAGGGGCAGGAGGCTCATGCAAACAGTTTTGGGTCCCCTGTGACATTTGGTGCCTCTTCCCTCATATTAAAAATGTGCCATTGAGGATACAACGCACTGGAAGAGACTCAGAGACTGCTCCTGCGCAGTGTGCACTGGGTACAGATGGGAGAGGTCCAGGCATTGGAAGTATGGGCGTGTACAGGAGGAGCCTGGTCCCTCTGCAGTCAGCCCCAGCTTATAGGGTTTGAGTGCTCAGACACCCACGTCCAGCCTCAACTGGGTGATGCTGCTCTGCCTGCACCCAAGGGCTGTGGAGCTCCTCAGCTCCCTGACCCTGCACCTGGACATCGCGTTCACAGAGACAGACGTTTTCACACCAGCCACTGCTACTCCAGGCTGAGGGTTGTGTCTCCTCTCCTGATGTGTGCCCAATGCCCCCTCCTTCCCCATGCAAAATGGCTGTCTCCCTTCTTCACATCACACCACCTTGAGGGACTTTATTTGCGGTATGAATCACTGTAACTGCTGAGCCTTGTCTTCAAGGAAAGGATCCAACCTGATCTCCTATGACAAGGTGACC
>NW_010197970.1:4221-15101 GCF_000695765.1 Mesitornis unicolor | reverse complement strand
CCGCGGAAAGGCGATTTCTGATGCGTTTGTTTCCTCCCAGGTGCGAAGTTTTGGCTCCTCCAAGGTGCGGGTAGGGACGTGCAAGTGAGACCCAGAGCAACCCACAGCGGCAGAGGTGTAAAGGGTGCTGCTGCCTGAAGAGCCTATGAGAAGGTCCATCAGTATTTGCATTTCGGCAAACAAAAGCAAAACCAAATAAAACAGCAATAACTTCCATGAGTAGATCAGGGCAGTGCAGGCAGCTGCTGCTTCCTTCCAGCATCACACGTAGCCGGTTTTTTTCTTATTAATCATGGTATGAAAAGCGAACAAGAACCACCTTACACTCAACACAGTGATACAGAAACCTCGATGCTCATGTCAGCTTCAAAGGGCAGGACCTGGCACACACAGCTTTAACACAAAAGACAAGCCAAAATTAAATGTAGAAGGGGATACAAGATCAAATTAATCTGAAGATCACAATCAGATGGATCTGACCCATTGCTACCTACCCAGATCATTTACTGAGACCAGGCACGTACCCAACAAGTACAGAGCTACTCACAGGTCTTCTCAGAGCTGGGAGCTGACAAAAGGAAATCTCAGCACAGTGTCTGCTCCACTTCTCTGAAATCCTGGTGATGATTACAGCATGAAACCCAGTGTTAAAGACTAGGTGGAGCCTTGCATGTGAACATTATCTAGGAAATGCCAAACCGCCTCCACTCCAACAGCTTTTTCTTGTTTTACCCATAAATAGAAGGCCCCAAAATAAGACCCCAAATTCTTACCCACCCTGTCTCCCTCACTTGAATGCTCACCTTGAAGATGGCTCAGGAAGCTTTCTCCTCCTTCCTGCCTGTTTCTTTCTAATGCAACCTTCTCACTGCCTTTCTATCCATTGCTCTGCTCCTTTTGTTAAGTCCTATAAGCAATTAGCAAAGGCTTCTTATTCCCAGGGAAAAAAGGCAACCAAAAGTAACAGCTTATTTCCAGAACACTCTACAAAAGCTTATGCTCCATCTCTACTTCATTACTGTGCATCACCTCCTTAGCAGCTGGAGTCAGCAACCGTACTCAAATCTGTATTAATGCACAGAATTAAGAGTCAACATATGCCAGACTTCCTGTTAAGTTCAACCTCCATGGAATAGAGAGTCAATGAGAAGCTCCAGCAACTGGCTTTTATCTTTTTTCAAGAGACAAAACCACCAAACAGATGGTGAAGACACAAATTGGTTTCCACAATACATTAATGACCTGCTCTAATATGGTAGGGCTGAAGCAGTAGTCAGCTAGCAAACGGCTCATATGATTTTAAAAAGAATAAATCAATATACTAGATGAGAAAGCTTTATGATTCCATTATAGAAATTAAGACTCAAAAATCAGTAAGAATAAATACTTTCTACACTCCTTTGGCTGAGAAATGTTTTCATTCCCTGAGGATTCTCTCACAAACAAGTATTTACCTGAGCAATGGCTTTGGCAGGTCACACTCCATGTCCTGCTAAATTGGAAAGAAGTGGTTTGAGTCGGACCCTAAGGGCTCTGCACCACGGCTCACAGCGCCAAGGGTAAGGGATTCACCTCGCCTGCTTTAGGGAAGAGAGGCACCAGACCTCAGAAGGTGAGGAGCCTGTCACACCGTTCATAAAACAAAGTACTTCACAACAGGCCAGCCTACCTCAGAGAGCACAGCAAAAACATTAGAGCCATAAAAAACAAATCCCAGCCCAAGGACTTGCCCTGCTGCAGTCAAGTGTTGGCATTCCATGGCCATCGGCAATAACAACATCCCACATGCACAAGAGATGGAAAACTCACACTCGGGCAAGAGCCCTTGAAAGCACGTACTGCCCAATATATATGTATGCCCAACCTGGACAACACATACTTGAACACATTCTATGATTAATTATCCACTAACATAGCATTATCCGCTCTATGTTCAAATCTCCAACCTAAGATTTCTGTAATGGCAGAAGGTAGGTAAGAAAAATACAGCTCAGTTTCAGATGTGCTGGATTTTGGTCCTGTTTACTAGGGAAGTCTTTGATTTAGAAAGAGACATTCCAGCAAGCTACCAGTAAAATACTAGCAAATACAAAAAACACCAGCATCTTGCACATAACAGTCAAGACTGGCCACTCTGTGGGCCAAGAAACTCTGCCAGCAATCAGTTAATGCTGATCACCTCTGCAGTCTACACAAGAGCACTTGGATCACCCAGGGCCCCAAAGCAGACTAAAAAAAAACCAACACTGAGCCCAAAAAGTTCTGTGCATGAAAACCTGACTCTTCTGTCCTGCGTGGAACACAGCAACCCCCTGTTCTAGATGACACAATTCACATCTGTTTGGTGAAAAGACAATTACAGAAAATATCTGCTAAGAGTGTGAAGTTTTAGTTACTGGTTCTTGAACGTTTATCCACAAGCTGTGGTGACAGCTGAGGCCACAGTGGGCATTCCTCTGACTGGGACAGGGAGAAGATCCCATTTCAGCAAACATGCTGAAACACTAAAACATGCAGAGCCTAAAACACATAGAAATGCTCACATGAAGACCATCTCTTCTAGACATCTTGTGTAGCCCAAGCAACACAAGCGTGCTTGTGTGTAAAGTGGCATTAGCTTCAAACAGAAAAAGTACTCATCAAGAAGGCAAATACTAGGAGGGAAAGATTTGAATGATGGCACATCTCCGTCACCCCTGCTCTTACCCCATGGCCAGAAACACTGCAGTTATCAGTACCTCTTCTTTGAGCATCCCAGATGACAGGCAGAGAATGAAGACAGACCTACTAAAGAAATGCTTTTCAACCTACCAAAACATGGTCTGAATCCAGCACTGGAAGAAATTACCAAGACATCTCATCTGGTTTTCTGCTGTTGTTTAGGAAAGTATTTATTCACATTTAATCCAAGAATCAATTATTTTCTCTCCTGCCTTTCATGTCAGGTTCAGGCCAGTCTACCCTACGACCAAACACTGCATCTTCACAGCTCAGTGGTGACTGCTGCTGACGTTTATGGCTGCTTTGGACTCTTCTCCATCTGCAGGCTTCATGGGTATCCTGAAGGTCTCGGTGAGATGGCACTGTGAACTTTTAATGCCTTTGCTCACAGGCAGCAAGTCAGGCTTTTATATCTAGGGATTCAGATAAAAAGTTGCAGTTCTATTAACAAGAATACACACTTTGGACAATGCTCTTAGCAAGCCCTTCCTTTTTCAACAGTTGAGTTTTTGTTCTCCCGACTCCCTGGCAACAGAGCACGAATTTTCCAAGTTCTACTTGCTTTGACCACCATTTTCCTACTTTATGGTTATCTGCTATGCAAGACTCCTGACTCCTATGAGACCCTTCTTCATGTCAGATTCCAAGGAGGAATGAAGCATTTTGAAGAGTCCTCTACAGCTTTCAATATGTCAGGATTTTGGTTAAGTTTTACCAGTGTCATTTACTTCTTACCCCAAACTAAGCTGCTGCTCACCTTACTCACAGAAGGGCAGCATTTCAGATCACCTTTGCCATTTGAAACACAAACAAGCCAGAACTTGCAGAATCCATCATTAACAGCTCAGAACACATGTCAAGACCAAGTATAGCCAGCAGAGTCTGAAGTGAGCATCATCTGCTACGGACAATTTGCTTTTAGGGAGCAGACAGCCCCATCCAAAGTGAAGCATCCAATATAAACAGTCCGCCCGCCCCAGGAACAGTTGTTACCACTGGAAGTTTCCAGAAGCACCTGGGAACACCTATGCAGTACCAAACTGGAGGTGCTCTAACGCTACAGATAGCGCTCTGTGCTCATTGAAAAAGGTTTATAAATAACAGGAAAAACACAGTGCTTTGCAGATGGCCATCCCAAAGACACTTAGAATATCACCTGAGCAAACCAGCCACCAGGCTCAGTGGTTACAAATTTCCCTCCAATTAACACGTGCTCGAAATAGAAGCAATTAGGCAAGTCAACACCGTGGCATTGTTTTAGCCTGAATCTGTCCTCCAGGTTACGGCAACACAAACAGCGCAATACTCGAAAACCAAGCAATAGTCTTTTCATCATCCTTCACATGATGCCTGCCATGGAAGTTTCCAACCACGCAAAAAGGTATTTACCTATAGGCTAAAGTTGTAAGCTTAATTTGGACACCACACACATCAAATATTGTGGGTATAATAGAAAAGACTCACAGCCAAAAAAAGGGATAACAAACTGGTTTTGTTTTCAGTAAAGCTGTTAAAGAAGAGACCAATCTATAAATGGCTTGTGTTAAAATGATATAGAAGAGGGAGAAAAGCCATTATTTTGCACTTTTGTGCAGCTTTGTAGTTTTACATAAGTTTATTTCAAGGAAATTAACTGTGCCAAGCAGAAATTACAGGCTGAATTAATCACTTTAAGTGAAAAACTCCTCCCTTCTCCTTGACTACCTTTTATTTAATACTTGTTAACATTAAGTTATCTTTTAAAAAATTATTTTCATCTAATTCCTTTTCTTATTAAGGACAGCAGTTGGTTCAGGGCCACTTTCCTTCCTCCTAGAGGTGATTCGCAAACAGAGCTCCCATGGACACTGCTCGAGGATCAGCCTTCTTTAATGTGACAGAACTGGGGGCACGACCGCAGAGATCTTCACAGCTCCCCTCCTGACACAGCTTCTGGGCTCTCCTCCTGGTCCGCCAGCGATGCCACGTTAGCAGCTTTCCTTCCCCCGACACCTCAATTCGGTAAGAGCTCACAGCAAGGCAGGTCCAGATACTGGGTTTCATTGCAATTGGGAGAGTTATTCTTTTCCATACAGCTACAGTTTCTTCACATGTATTAGTGGTGAATTTCAATGCGTAATCATCAATTAATAATTATCAGGTTGTCATCACTCTGTCGTCTGCAAAAGAAAAAAAAAAAAACCACAATTTTTCGTTTGTCAAGAACTCCGATAGGAAGCATTTGCCCATACAAAACCAAGCTGCATTTTGAGCCTTCTGTTCCGTGCTGTTCCCTTCCAGCTCCAGCACCTGCACTAGGACAATGAAGCCGAAGCTGCTATAGAAGCAAACGTTCTAGATCTGCACTCCAGCTACCAGACTTGTGCCCTCAGTGCCCTGTGGAGTATTACAATAAAGCATATTTATAATGCTCAAGCAGAAAAAACAAACCTTTTAATCTGCACAATGACTTGGATGTGAAACCTGAAGCTGTACCTGGCTGCAGTTCTCATTAACTGTTTGGCTTTCAGGTGCCCACAGCAGCTCCAGGGACTCCTGCCCACCAGCATCTCACATGCTCCTTTTTGGCTATGAGGTTTCCCTCTGCCAGAATACATCAAAACTGCAAAGCTGCATTTCACAAAAGCCTCAGTACGTAAGTAGACAAGTATCCTACTGCCAAAGTAGTACTTGTTACACCAGTTGAGTGCTGGTGTACGTCTAAGAAAACCACTTAAGAGCACCCTACTGACCTCCTGCAGCAGCAGATGAATGGCACAGAGGTCCGTTCTTTTCTGTAACCCACACTGCCATGGTCTTTTAGAAATTCATGTAGATCTGTTACTGGAAACCCACTTTGTTGGTATTTCTGAAAGACAAAGCATTTTATTTACAACATACAAGAAGTTACTGGGCATGAAGTATTCGAAAATCTCCTCTAGAATGTGATAGCCAAAAGGACTACTTGGTTCATTTGTTCAGTATTGCTGTAGGTAGAAAAAAAACACCACAACTCTGTCCTACAAACAACATGTGCAGTTGGTGGAACAAAGCAATTTAAGTGACATAAAATCCATATTATTCAGAGATTCTCTTACACTTTGTTAGCTGTCCATAAGACCACGCAAATGATCTTGAGTCATCCTGCCATTGATTCCTCCCTGTTCACATCAGCTGCTCTGCTCACCACGAGAGCCCTGGGCTCATTTTCCCTTGGAACCCCAATGCTAGATTTGAAGGGCCCTAATGAGGATATCAGTCATTGCCATGCTCTGCAAAGCACCAGCTCAGCACACTGCAATGGCTCCCCATTGACCCACAAGTGCTCGGAGGGAAGAGCAGCAGTAAAACACCATCTTGCAGGTCAGACCATGTCGTGCTAATTTGTATTTTGAGATGCTTAGAAAGCAGAGCTCGTGCTGGGTCTGAGAGCTGTGGCTCGTGTCAGACCTGCCTTACTCTGCTGGCCCATTTCTCTGACACTAAGACAAGGACAAGAGCTAGAAAGAAAAATCCACGTTGCCTTCCCACTATTTACTGCAGCTATCAGGAACATGGAGAGACAACACTGGAGGGCAAGAACAAAAGGTAATTACTGAAAACTTCATTTCACTTTCAGCCAGTTTATACTGGAAATGGATGGCACAATTTTAACTTGAACGAGAAGCAGTGGGTCTTTCAGAACACATTTCCCTCTAACCACACGTTTCCAAGCAGCACATTAAGCAAGCCTGGACACCTAAATGAGTTTGAGCTCTCTTTGCTCTTCCCACACTCCTGCCAAGGGAATATTCTCTGAGACGCCAGCAAACCCTTCTTGACCACAGTTTGGTGCCATGAGAAGCAGCATTCACTCCAAACAAGACTTCTCCAGTGCTCCATAACTGCCCTTAAAAATCGACTGTTCCCACTCATCCTTCCACTTACATTTCCATTAGTTGTTACCTTTCTGAAGCCAGGGGAAGCAACAAGCAATACAGAAGAGGTACACGCACAAGGATGATTTTCCAAACTAATTATTGCTTAGTCATTTAGATGACTATCCAGTCATCGTCCCAGTTTCACCACAGAAGATGTTAATAGTTTCCACCAGTTATCATAATTAATGCTAGATAGTTTGATGTTGAATGATTAACAAGAATTAATACAAAACTGATTAGAAGTGGAACAGAAAAATGTTTTACCTTTATGGTGTCATAGGAGTCAGTAATGAGTGCAATGAAGAGGCTGAGGATCATGTAAATAAACATACTAATGAAGGAGTACAGGTATAACCGACTGAAGTTCCACACCAGCGTGCTCTTCTGCTGGATCTGAGCAAATGTTGCGAACATATCATCACCGTTGACCAAAGAAAACAGACACTCCGCCACTGTGTTCAGATCTTCAAACTAGAAAATAATGAGTACAAATTATTAACAGAATGTGAAGAGCAATCATCCAGATTAAAGGGAAAGGGAAAAGTGTTATAAAAATAAGTAATATATGGCTTTATAAAGCCAACCCAGTCAGTCAAATGCTACCACATCTTTCCTGTACATTCAGACCGAAATACACACATCACACATGTAGAAGTATAAACTTGACTAAGCATGGACATCAGAAATAAGATTTTTAATCGAGAAATAAACTTGTGATGCTCAGCAGGCAAAACCGTCACTAACTTATCAGAACAGAAAGTTTAAGTTTTAAGCCATTTTAGGCTTGCAGGAAAATATCCTTCCCTTTGCTAAAACACAGATAAAGTGATTTCACAGAATCTACACAGTAAATTGGGGAGGGTAAGCTGGGAACAGAATCCACATCCTCTGGTTTCACAGCTCTGCCGCATTACTGGAATACAGGTAATTAACCCATATTGTATTAAGAAGTTAGAGATAGCATATAGCCTTCAGAATTTGAATGGTCTAAATTGGATTTCTCTTGCAGTAACATCATCTGTCATTCAGAGAGCCCTCTGAGCTGTAGGTACAAGCCATAGCTGTACTGCGAAGCTACTAAGCACACCCTGGACAAAATAATGGTTTCATTTGAAGGACACCCTCTTAAATCCTTAACTCCATTTCTCCAAGCTGGAACATGCCCTGAGGCTAAATTCTATTCAACAACCAGGTAAGCACACTTTCTCCCTCGCTCTGCCCTTCCAAATAACTGCATTCATTAACTGTACTTTATTGGACAATGTGAGTTAATGCACAATGTTTTAATATAGCTATTATCAATGAAGTAACATGACTACACTCACTGGAATGGCAATCCTGTATTAAGACAAGTTGTCAAGAGGCACATGCTTGTAAGAACACACTGTCGCACAGAACAGCAGGTCTGGTTTTACCTATGGCTTTTTAAAAATTATTATTATTAATACTATTATTACCACTACTACTACCACTATTATTATTATTGTTGTTATTATTATTAAAATCATTATCAGACCCAGCAGTGCATTATCTGGGAAGAAAGGGAGCATGGAATGGGTACTTCTTGAGCAATCCCCAAGTTTTGATGCACTGGCACAGAAAGAGCCTTGCTAAGCACTGCTCACCTGTAAGCCCCTAGGGCTGACAACACAAAATGCACGATTCCCACCCTCTCTGGCGGTAGCAGAGGAAGGAAAACTAACGTTCATCTTTCCGTGTCCCTGCCGCTCTCCCGTGTGACGGCAGCGCAGGGAAGGCACATCCCCTTTCTCACCGGGGAAGGCCCGCGGGACGCCCGGCGTGCCCGGTCGGCGCCGCGCAGGGCCACACTGCCCTCCAGCGGGGTGCGGAGGAACTGCCCGAAACAGGAGCCCCCCGACACAGCCACGGGGGCTTTCCCTGACACTGGTCTGTGATGTTTAGCAAGAGGTAACGTTGTCATAGATAAGCACATCATTGGCTACGTTTCTTTTTGCTCAGATAATTAACATACTTGCCGCAGGGAGGTTACAAAAAGTATTTACACTGTGACTATTATAATATACTGAGCCTCTAGCATGAGAGAGGAGCCTACAGTAACCCCGCACTCCATGGAGAAATGCGTTGTCATCAACTTAAAATATGCACAAATTGAATACCTACATTTCCTAAAGGACATAATTACAACACGTTAGAGGAATCTGAGTTCTGGGGGTGCAAGGAGCGGAAACAAGCACGGCAGCCCATGTCTGTTACAATATATACTATGTGTAACCAGAAATCAAAATAAACATCGTTACTGACTAATGGGCATCTAGAATTTATCACAACCCACATCTGCCTTTTTTCAAACTGTCATAGAGACCATCTGCCAGGAAAAAAACCCCAAAGCAACCAGCTTTGCAGTTGTTTTTGCTTGTGTTTTGGAAAATACAAAGCCTTACTGCTGTACCCAGGTTTCAGACCATGTATCAGGTACACACTTCAATATCAACCTTAAAAAAACACCAACAAAACAACCACCAAAAAAACCACACAAACAAAACAAACAAGAAAACCCCACAACGCACCACACACAGGAAGAAAAGGAAACAAGACAAGCATTCATCCGCTCGTTTATGAGTCAGGATTTAGGAACCAAAGTTAAATGGCACAGGGAAGATTTGGAAAAATGAAGTCAAAGAGATCCCCAGAAACGGTAACGGTGAACCAGTGCCTCCTTAACCCAACTGAACTGGGATTGCCAGAAGAGGGCGAACGAGACAAACCAATAATTTACCTCTATCCCCCAGCCAGACACTGCCTGGATGAATCCACCCCTCACAATCACAGCCTGTGTTTGAGATTACACCGAGGTCAAGCAGTGAAAGCAGGAATACAGTTACCTGGTTAAATGGAGCAGGCCGTACACAGGGAAGGAGAAACACTCCCGTGTTCTCCATGTTACCACTTTTAAATAAAAACATGAATTTAAGACCTATTTCTGTTGTTATAGCTAGGACCTATACACACAAAGATATTCACACATCATTAGGCCAGAAGAGGAGTACATACCTTTTCATGATAAGGTCCCAGAACAATCCAACCACAGAAAGTATAGCCAAGATAAATCATCCCAGCACAACAACAAAACCTGAGCACTTTGGGCAATGATGCCTGCATAGTTAAAATGAGCACCTGTATGTCAGGGTGGAAGAAAAGGGAAGGGGGAAAAAGCCACAAGTTAGAGAACTGAGAAAGAGTGACAAATATATACTTTAATTATGAATATTTGATTCCTGTCTTACATTGTAGGTTTGGAAATATCCCAGGTATCTGATGACTCCAACCCAGACAAACAAAGTCGATGTTCCCAGTAAAATGCTGCAGACATCGTAACTTGTGAGGTTCTGAGGGATCCAAACAGAGCAGGCGGTCAAGTTACAGAGCAGCAGGTACATCAGCTTGACAGCTACTCACGTCCCAGCAGTGCAAACAAACAAGGCAGGGAGTCCAACACTGAAAGGATGTTGCTACATCACAAAGTCAGACCAAAGTGAAGTGCAGTTATTTAGTGACAACACCCAAACGCAGTAGTGCTGCAAATGAAAGCACATCTGTGCTGATATTCCTGGAGTTCTGCATGAAGTAAAGCCTTACCTTTAAAGTTATATTGAATATCTCCAAATTTTTGTTTAAAAAAAGGTTAATATATGGTACTGTTTGGCAAACAAGCTCTCATTCACTGTTTAGTAAAACCTGAGCCAACATTTAAATGAAAAGTGAGCCTCAGGACTAAAGCCCTTTCCATGCAACACGCATTTACATCTCTGTACAGGTTGCCATCATTTTACCAGAGGAGTTTATAGCCAGTTCTACTTGCATGTTGCCGTATAAGGCTAAGCAGGAGCTACCCATCGAGCTCAGGATTTCCTACACTCATCCCCCACCTCGCCATACACCTGGAGGCTCTTAAGGGCCTCCTCTGGGCATCTGCCCTTTGAGCCTTAGGGCACATGAAGCAGAGCCTGCCCTGTGTTTCCCAGAATACAGAGTTTTGTGAACACATGTGTTGTTGACATACAGCCCTATTGAAGAAAAATAAGCAACCAACCAACCCACAAACTGAGAAACCCCTGAAGAGCTGCCAGCTGGACAGGACACACTGATTTCAGCAAGCCCAGGCTGGGAGGTCAAGGACCAGCAGGTGACTCTGTCTGTGCCTGTATTTTGGACAGCCCAGCAAGGCAAGCTCTAACAGCCGTGCTTCCAGTCCCACAAGACACTGCTTTATCCAACTCT
>NW_010197970.1:0-4190 GCF_000695765.1 Mesitornis unicolor | reverse complement strand
AATGTGTACTACTCCTTCTTACAGAAATAACACAACTCAAATTCTTTCTTTTTGTTTTGTGTGGGGTGCATTTTTTGTTGTTGTTGTTTAGGGTTTTTTTGTTGTTTGTTTAGGGGGTTTTTGGGTTTGTTTGTTTTTTGTTAGGAACTGTGTACTCGCAGGTCCTACACCAGAGATTAGGGGACTTAGCTCGGTGGAAATAAAGTGTTTAAATCACTTACATCAATTACTGAGAGACTTTGGGGAAAAGGGACTAAAACCAGTTGTCAGTCAAACAAGTACTAGGAAATGAAGAAATAAGAACTAGCAAAACCAAACAAGATGACTAGTGACTATGCCAGCTCACTGTCATTTGTCCTCCAGTTAAAACACACTATACGTGGTTGTAACAAGACTAGTATTTTATCTGAAGTATTAAGCTCTCACCTTGGCTTTTATTTCCATTTTTAGGATTGACCCAATGATTGTCATCACATCACTGATAATTACCAGGACATACCACCCATTAATGAACTCCAAGCGATCAGCATGGCAGACACGACGATTGTATTTCTCCAAGAAGAAGTTCACAAATCTCTGTTGACAAGCATTTAGATGTTTATTTACAGGTCCCCCTTAGGTGGAAAACACGTACACACCACCCACTAGTACAGCAATGCTCAGGTTTTTCATTTTCCTTATCCTATAGTATGTGCTGGAATAATAGCTTTACACTCATTCTCAATAGTAACAGAAAAAAATAGGAAAAAAAACTAGGATAGGTTTAGGCCAGTGAAAACCGACTTTCCATAGAGCAGCTGCCTTCATAACCAATCCCCACCAGCCTAACCATAGCTTGTTACCCCTTCTAGCCCCCTTCACTAAAGTTTCTATTCATCAGAGCAAGGCCCCCACAACTGGACCGAAAAAGAAAATTAATAACTCAAACACAATTAAAAGGCAAGAGCTCTCATTTCCAATAGAGCTGACAATAACACCTCCCACACCCTACACTGCCTATCTGCTTTCACTTGGTTGTTTAGGTTTTTTTCCCTCATGAATAAATGCTGATGTCCCTGTTCCCAAGAGGAGTTTGATGCTGTCTTTGCCAAATCGTGTCCTCTTCACCACTGTCTTGTTTACACACTGCAAAAAGGATGTACTGAACAGGACAAACAAGTATGTGTGCCTTCACAGCCTACCCATGCTGCACTCTTGTTCCAGCTCCCATCCCTGCAGGCAGGGCTACGCTCAGTCCGCAAAGGAGGGCGAGCAGGAAGGAAGGTGACAGCAGATCATGATCTGGGATTGCGGAGGGAGAAGGAAAGAACTGAAAAGGGTGGTTCCAGCACCATAAAAAACAAAAAAAAACCCCAGCGAGAGTTAGACCACATGCTATGCTTTACACTTCCTCTAGTTAGACCTGGCTTTGAGGGATGTTCATTAAAGCATTGGTTTGTGACATGACCTCTATGGGAATTCTACTCTGAAGCCAAAGCCAGGGAAGGAAGAATTCGTGTTTTGAGGGTGCAGGATGTGTTGGCTGCTAGCAGCACAAAGACTCGGAAAGTTTTTATGTGTAAAATCCTGGAGAAAATAAAGTCATAGGGGGAAAAAAAAAAGTCTCCTTCCTTTGCCCTGGAGAGATACAACAAAATACTTTGTATTATAGCACCAAACAAACAGAAGTTAAACCCCATTCGGCCAGCAACTGTTCATCACAGACATCCATACAACCTTTCCAGACAGAGACACAGTAAGAGAGCAAAACCCTGCAACAGACACTACCCAATATTTCCAAGCATGTCACTTGACAAGACTAGAAGCACAACAGAGTCTGAATAAGCATTCGGGCGATGTACTCACTTTTTGTAGTCTCAAGGCAAGAACAATGGATCGCGAACAGAGGATGAGAGAAACAACGCAGCTTAAAATGACAAATCCATCAAAGACCAGAAGATACTGAGTGTTCTTCTGCAGAACTGTAAAGAGACAAAAAAAGGAAGTAAGAATTAGGCTTCTCTCATATCTCTGAGCACAAATTGTTAAAATGTCACGTATTTTGCATTTAAACAGTTTCACCCCACAAATAAGCGAGTTTTAAGAAATATTTGTTCTGCAACTATGGAGATTAGGCCACAAGAGTGAAAAGCATGTTCAAGTCCTTCAAAATAAACCCAAAAATGGGTTTATTAATACAAATGTCCTCTTTTTGCACTAAGTTCATCTGTCTACCTGTACTCCAAGTGTTACAACTACATCGGGCAAAAGAACCCCACAGACTTTGGTCCATATCAACATTAACTTCAAACCAAACAAGAAAATCCCACCTCATTTCTCATTTCATGACCTGCAACCAGAAACCGGTTTGACTTTCTGTACTATATTCTTTTTGTCCATAGGTTTATAAGCCATCACATGAACCCAAATCAGGTGTTTTCCTCGGCTTACTCACATCGATTGGTGAGCAGGATGGGGAATGTCTCACTAGACAGTTACAGAGCAGGGAAACAACAGACGATGTGTAACACTGCTATCACGCAAACACACGTGCGCCACGCTTACCAGAGCCAAATACGTGCCAGTCTTTGCATTCTAGAATATCAGTGTCGCTATCAAAATAGATTTTGATTTTTCCACTGTGGGCTCTATTATTAAAAGTTATCTGGAAACAAAAGTGTCAATCAGAAACAGGACCAACAAAATTTCATACCGTGAAGAAAACCCTGGTAGGTGCTTTGATATTATTTGTTGGTCAAGTAACCTTTAAGAAAGCTGTCACCACAAGTGCTGGTGTACTCATCATGTCATGCATAGCATAAAAACCAGGACTCCGAGGACTCAGACTTCAAGTTTAACCCTTAGAAGAGTAACAATTACTGATGTCCTTCTCAGGTTATGAGGTTACCAGCTGGAATATGATAAAAAAATAAATACTGTCTCATGGCAACACCATTCCAGCAACCTTTGGGAAGGAGGAGTAAAGGCCATGATACACTCAACTGCTTTTGCTTTACAGTCTGAATACGAGGATGACGACCACCCCTTAGCTTAAGGTCTTGTTATATATACAGTGTTGGAGGTGCCATACTCACAGTATTTTGAAATGCATAGCAGTCAGGCAATTCACGCGCATGGATTGTCTGCAGAGCAATGCCTTTCAGCTTGAAGGAGATTTCAACCTGTATAAGCCTGAATGTTTTAAAAAGTATATAAATATATATATAAATACACACATACAGAGCAAGAAAACTGCACAACTCAGAATCCACCATATTCATGTGAAAGGACAAGTTAAAAATAAAGCAATCCCCACCATACTTTACCTGTAAAAATCAAGACTGAAGAAAGAGGAGTTCAGCTTCAGCTCAGCCTTCTTACCAGCCAGCTCCTGCGGCTTAAAAAAGACACATTCTGGGAGGAGAAGAGGAAAAGGTGTAACCTTAAAAACTTACACAGAAAGCAACATAAAGCTGAGATAATCAGGTTTAATGGTAAGTCCTCATCAGGCAAAGTGTTAATTTTGAGTAAACCTATGCACAGAGAGCCCCAGCTCGTGGTATCAGAAGCAGCTTCATGTAGTAAATCTTGAGGGGCTAACAGCAAGGACCCAGCTCTGAGGTGATAAGGACACCTACACACACAGATACTGATCAGCATCCAGAACTCTGTAATTCAACCTTCTGCATAGGAGGGCAACACATGGGACAAAACCAAACAAAAAACCCCCAAACTCACTAACAACAGCAGCTGAAAAGAGCTTACTACAGTCTACACAGTTGTCATCTCTAGGCAGGCACTAAAAACCAAGAGGGGAAACAGGCAAAACGCATGTTAATGTTCCTATGACTGCCGTGCAAAAAGCTATTGGTTTTAAACTTTACTGATTTAGCGTATAAGCACTCCACACAGCAAGACATTTTCAGTACAACAGTGGCATACCTGTTTCAGTAGAAACATCTATGTTCAGCGTGCCATTGGAGGGAAGCATCGTGCTTTTCTTGTACTGTTGTTTACAGATCTTTAAACCTGACCCTTCATGTTCGTAACCAAGCGTCCCCAGGGATATGTTCTTTAATTGCCTGTACTAGTTTAAAAACAAAACAGAAGCAGAAGTTACAGAGACAGTCATCCTTCTTCCATTAGAGAGTAACTTGCAGTCTCAAATATACGCATCAATATCACACAGAATCGCTCGGCTGGAAAAGCCC
>NW_010197969.1:0-534 GCF_000695765.1 Mesitornis unicolor | reverse complement strand
CTGGTGGGAATGGAGCACAGGGGGGCACCCAAATATAGGGGGGCACCCAAATATGGGGGGGCACCTGGGTATGCGGTGGGGAGGGGCACCCAGGTTTGGGGTGGAGGATGCACCCAGGTGTGGGGTTACACACAAATGAGGAGCGCACCCAGGTATGGGGTGCACCCAGGTGTGGGGGGGCAGCACCCAGATGTGGAGTATGCTCAGGTATGGGGGCACCCAGTTTTGGGGTGAGGGCTGCATCCAGGGGTGGGGTGCACCCAAAAGTGGGGGTGCACCCAGGTATGGGGTGCACCCAGATGTGTGTGGGGGTGATGTACCCAAGATACAGGGGTGCCCCCAGGTGGGACAGGGATGTACCCATGTATGGGAGGCAGCGGGGCAGTCAGGTTTGGGGTGCACCCAGGGGTGGGGTGGGGAATGCACCCAAATGAGGGGTAGGGATGCATGCAGGGGAGGGTGCACCCAGATATGGAGGTGCTCCCAGGAGTAGGAAGGGGTGCCCCAGGGGTGTGTTGGGGTGCCCAGGGGTGT
>NW_010197968.1:0-7177 GCF_000695765.1 Mesitornis unicolor | reverse complement strand
AAAAGCAGATGAGATATATAAATATATTAGTATAGCAGTAGAAATTAATGCTAAAATGGTAAGATATTAATATTCCATTATGTTTTATAATAATTTCTTAACTCTGTGTCAGTTTGTTAACTGTTTATGAATGGAACATTTGTGCAAACTCTAACCTGTGTTTTTAAGGATAAATTTGGTTTTGATCCCCCAGTTTGGGAATACAAGCAATGCATGTATCTATATTTTTACAAATGACTGCTTCCAGAACAACCTGCAGTGATTACTCTTGAAATATTTTGCAGCGCCATGATTTAAGATGTTTTAGCAAAAGATGTTGCAAATAAAGATTTTAAGGCTTTGATTCCCTCTCTTGCTATTGGTTACGGAATTTGACAGTAGTAGATGCCCTCATATGTGATTGCACCAAACACGCACTGATGCCAAAAGCAGCAGCAGTGTAAGATACTACCAGGATCTCCCCTCCCCAAGTTACCCACCCTACCTTTTTAATCCTGTGCAACAGAGTTTCACTTATTTGAATGAATCACTTGAACGAACCATTTTTAATTGTTAAGTGTCTTCTGTCACAGTGTGATAAGCAAAGGAATGAGACAGACAGCTTAAGTCACTTTTGTCACAGTGGCCACAGACCCACCTCCTGCAGCACATTTGGAGCTCTGAGATCTGCTAGATGAGAAAAGGAACTGCTGGAAAAGAAGCTGTACGATGTGGGATGTGGGAATTACATGAACTCCAAGTGCCTAGTCATCAAATTCATCTCCACATGCATACATAGTCTGTGGTTTTCTTCATCGTAGGGCCAATTACACTAGGTGTTTCCCAGAAAATGCCAGACTGATTACACACTTTAGAAAGATTACTGTAATCGCGGACAATTCTAGAGAAATTGAAGTTAGCATTGCTGTACAACAAACGTTTTGATTAGTGAGCTGAGAACAGATTCATGTAAATAATGTGACAAAGGTGTTCAGATGTTAACTAATCACAGTGAACTTTTTTAAAACACTTGTGTGAATGGAAGTCACCTCAGGTGGGCTGGAAAATAAACTGTAAATGCTTATTCAACACAGTAAGAAACTGTTTAAGAGAAAAGGATCAAAGCACTTAACTCAAATTGTAGACAAAGTAGGCTACACGACTTGCTTCACAGAGATATTCCCCTGTAAGATTCTAACAAGTCAGTCAGTATAGATAGAGTTTGAGTAGAGCTTCATACATACACTTGAAAAGTACACATTTACTTTTGACTGACTGGAAACTACTCGCAGGGGAAGCTCAAGAAGATCACATCCAGCACATGTAAAGACAGAGAAGGAAAGAAGGCTCCCCACAAGCACAGGGCTCAGCAGTTCCTCAGGGTGGGACAAGATGACAAATCTCAGGTGTAATCCCCACAGCTTGACAAATCTGCTAACTGCAGGTGGCTTCAAGGTCTAGTAAGTACCCCATGACTTGCTTCTCAGGTGACACTCACGTGGTGGCCCAGCAGGCGCAGACACAGTATGAGGTGTGCCCCCATGCTACAGCTGGGAGTGCAGCTGGGTGCACCTATCCCTAGTGTCCACACCCCTACCCCACATCCTCATGGCCATGCCTGGTAATCAGAGGCCGTGGCCTCAGCCACCGTCTTGGCTCTGTTTGTCTGCATCTGGACATGGTAGGACAGGGCTGTTGGGGGAGGTCCCTGCCCCAACCTGCCCCATGCCAGTCTGCCCTGAGTCCTGACATACCCAGGGGCTCTCCACCTGCTACGTGTCCCTGCAGGTGCTGTGTGGCTCACCATCTGTGATAAATTACCAGAAGCAAACTTTGGTGAGGTCTGCAACCTGTGGTTCTTCCCCACCCAGAGTGAGGGACCCTGGATGCTGCAGTTTCCCCCTCCCATGCATGGGTCCACACATATGCCAAAGGTTCAGGGACGTACATGCACTAACATGCCTGGAACTACTCTACTGGTGTTTTAAACATAGTATCTATTCAGAAAAGCAGATGAGATATATAAATATATTAGTGGCCATGCCTGGCCACACAAATCAATACAAGTGGAGAAACACACCTTCATTGTCACCTATCTAAACACAAGCAGCCCTTGTTTAAACACCAACATCACAGCCAGACTGATCCCATTTGGGGATCAGGACAGGAGGCCACTGGCAGTCACACATGTAGATCCCTTGCAGCTGGCCCTGGATTCCTGATCTTGGCAGTAGCTGGTCCATCTCCCATCTATCCCTACAGTTACTACCCCCAGACCTATGGCCTCCTGTGACCCATGGTCCTTTCCGCAGTAGCTGGACCCTGATATCTGATCCTACTCATTGCACAGTCCTAGTTCAAGGTCACTAGTGGTCACACACATGCGCATGAACACACATGAGAGCAATCATACAGAAAGTAATCAGGAACAAAGTTTAAAATTAAGACAGTACAGTGTCTTACTGCAGTGTATACTACAGTGATAATGTGCAATGTTCAACCAGACAACCGTGCTGACGACTGGCTTATTTAGATACGACCTGCCCTTTTCATCCCCTCTTCTCTCCATTTTCACATGCTTGTTTATCAGCACCCTTGTCTCTACCCTTACCTCCCCCCAAATCAACCACTTGCACCTAATTACATTTTTCTCACTAACCTTTGCTACAATGTTCCCAAATTCAGGTTTTCTGATATTGTTACCTCAGTCATCTCAACCTTACATGGCATCACTGATACAACTACCAAGCCATCACTTGTCTGGCAACATCTCACTTCCCAGAAGGTTTCCAACACTCTCCCCAGTTATTGGTGAGGTTTGCCCACCTTTCTCATTACCTGTAACAACCTGAGAAACCCACACAGCTCACAGTGTCCTATAAGTCCTGTCATCTTCTCACTCTGCTGCTCCACAGGTCCAGTGACTTCTCATGTCATGTCTTGCAGTTTCTCACTGTTCAGTGAGCTAAACCTCAGGCCAAACCCTAATCATCTGTATGCATAACTTAGCACTGTATTCTTGTGTCTCGTAATTTACAGAAAGCCTCTGAAAAAGAATCAGAGAAAGTGCCCAAGAGCTAATAAAGTGCTTCTACTTTGTCCTATGAAAATTCACTCCTGTTTGCCTGAAACAGATGCTGATAAGAATTATCATCTCCCTTCTGTTGATGATGTTGGCAACACCACCTGACATCATGCCAAAAGTTTGCCTGAATATAATTTCTAATAATGACATTCAAAATTGTGAGCAAGACACTAAAAAATACTTCAAATCAACCCACACCCATTCCACTAAACACACACACACAAAATAGTTACCTTAAAAATTGGGAGTTTTTAACTTAAAACATGTTCTTCTCTTCTTCCTCAATTTTGAGCTGTCAAAACTTAACAGTTCTTACTGTTTATAGACATTAACTGAAGAGAAGAACCTCAAAAAAAGAAAAAGCTGAAATTCTTATTCATCCATCCAAATAGCATTGCTTACAGGTGCATTTATTCTCTGAATAAATTTATTCACAAAAGGATGTTTCTAAAAAAGAACATAAAAAAGCATGGAAAGATGCAGCACTGAAGAATGTTTTCCTAGGAACAAGGGGAAATAAAGTGCAAACACACTGCCTCAGTTTTTTCTCCACACACATCAAGTCTCAGTGGTCCTCCTCCCCCCAAGAGTACTAGAAGGGAATGAAATTTAGCATGGCAAACTAGCTCTCCTCACACTTGCTGCTGCTATTAATGTTAATTTTCTCATTCAGGCTGTATCATAATGCCAAGATGAAAGATTCAGACTGCCAAAGAACAACTAGCAGCAGTGAGAGGCTGCCTGGGGAAAAGACACACTTGCGCATCATATAGCATAATTTTTTCCATTGGGACTGTTTGAGGATCTGGAGAGAAGGCATGGGGATGGGAAGAAGAAGAAATTATCCCTCCCTTGTTCATGTTCACCTATTTTTTGTTTCAGAAAATCTGGCAGCCCAATTGCAGGATTTTAATCATCAATTCCACTGAAAATTCTAATAAGATTAATTCAAATATCGTAACACTGAATATACTGTGCCAGCTAATAGCTACATCATTAAACCATAAACATACAGTTACACACAGTGAGTCTCTTAAAATGCTGTGTTTTCATTTCAAATGCCCCATTTTTATTGAAACTTGAGAAATGTGAAGGGAATAAAGGCTGGGTTGTTCAGTAAATACTTGAACTTTTAGAATAAAATAGAACAGTTTAGTTAGAAATGGCTTACAACGATCATCTAGTCCATCTACTAGTTTCAAAAATTGAAAGAAGAGTGACTATTACTGATAAAAGGCCATGTAAAAATTTGTAATTTCACTACTACCTTTTGGCATTTATATTTAAAGCCTCAGTGCAAATCAGGTCTATCTCTAAACATTTTTCAGGTTTATTATCATATGGTGTACTCATATTTTTAACTTTCTTACAGCCACATATAGTACCTGATCTGCTGCTTTACTTAATTTTCCTGAAGTCACCATAGTACTTGAGTAAATATCATCCAAAACTTAGTATGTGCCTGCCATTCAACATCTGTTACTATAACTGATCAAGCAACAATGAAAACAATAAAGATGAGACAACTAATCAGTACTGATACCAAGCCAGCCGTTTACTTCCTCAGTGATATTACCAATGGCATTGTGAATTAACAGTAACTACTATTGTAGAAAACCCTGTACTACTATTAAGAAATGCCTCCAACAGCTAAGCAGAAAGGTAAGGAGAAAGAACAGGTATTTTGCTGAAGCTGCACAGCACATCACTGAAATAACAAGAGCTAGCCTACAAACCATCGGTTCCTCACTCAGAGTACGCTAGCTTGCTTCCTGCAAACTGCTAGTAACACCTGGGCTGCTAAATTCTTAACTGCTTACAGCTGTCATTTCAGAACAACCCAAAAGCATTAGCATGTACTGCACATTACCACACCACGATCCAATAATTCATTCTATTCTGTCACTCGAGGCTGGAATTTAATCAGAAGGTAAATGATTTTTATCTACTTAGCAGCACATTTGAACATCCATAGCTTTGTTTGGTATTGGACACAACAGCAAAGGGGTTTTTATTTGTTTTGTTTAAAAGATTGTTAATACCAGTTTCCTGTCCATTACTGGGGATTAGATGAGAGCAATGAAGGACAGAAAGGATGAGGAAAATCCTCCTTGACACCCAGCACTGGCTGACTGTGTGCCTCTATAAACAGCACAAAGGATGCACTTCAGGATGTCTTGCCTAAGACCTGTCCTACTGTATATTGTTACTGGACTTATCTTAACTTCAATCTTGATGTTACTTACCTCACTTCAAAACGGAAAGTTCACATGCATCTATACTGTGAATTTCTATGGTACCATCTTCAAGATCAGATTGGATAAACACCTGAGCAACCCGATCTGACCCCATAGCTGACCCTGCTTTGAAGAAGAGGTTGGACTACAATACCTCCCTAAGACCTCCTCCAACATGAAATTTCATGTCACCCTAGTATCAATTTATATTTGAAGAAGAAAAACAACAACAAAACAGGATGGCTCATACTGAAAAGCTGAGTTCTGTGTGTAGATATTTGCACATTAGTTAAAATTTAGATAACTCAGCATCTTACAGACACAGAAGATTCCATGATGACTGTGACAACATACCAAATTTGTTGTCATGTTTACACTGTCTTGGAGCTGACTATTTGCACATTTTAGTGCACATATACACAAAAGGAAGAACAACCATGGAAGGATCTTCCATGTATGACATCATGATATAAATGGACACAGCTCAAGAACAGAACAACTAAGTGAGGAAAGTGAATATACAATTTTATTAAATAAGAAAAAAAAAATTGAAGCAAAAGACACTGCCTCCCAATTAAATGAGTTACATGGGAAGTTTATTTAAAAAATATATAATAAAAAATGAGAGAAACCTGAACATACTTTATGGGATTTGGGTTTCTTTTTGCTCTATTGTTACATCTAACATCACCCAATCTCTACTGAATGTAACTATCTGTCCTCATCCTCACCATTTTGAGCTAAACTGATCTGAAGGGGTTTTTTAAATTTGAGCGATTAAGCATGTTAAGACTTACTTAAGCAACAAGTTAATTCATAAGAGAGACTGGATCACACAAGTCTGTTCCCCTCCAAATAATCCATCTCAAAGCACATGAAATCACCATTCTTAAAATTTCTGCAAGTATAATAAATACCAAACTGACAGAGTAAGGTTCACTTTGGAAACCTAGATAGCATGAAGCTAGAAGAGTCTACATGGATAGTTTTAGTTTCTTGAAACAGCATAATGTCTTGTTGTCACTGAATTAGAAATGGTAATAAACAGATATTTAAAATGTCTGGTGATATTCTTACATTTTTTCCACACTAAGATTTTTGATATGCACCTGGCTTCAAAATCATTACAGTCTATATTGTTGAGGTTTTAAAAAAGAGCTGAACATAAAATTGTGATTCAGCTTTAAATACTCTTTGGACACAGTGAAATAAGCAGTACCTCTCATGAGACAGGCCAGTGCATTAACGGGCTCAGAATCTTCTTTTGGTAACAGTTACAGAATCAGCAGAAGGTGTGGAGTCTTGTTCTTTCTGGGCAACTCATTTAGACAAATCTTACTTGGTCAGCATCTCAAGCGATCATCAACATCATAGAAGCATCAGCTTGCTCTTACTCTAAAACCTCCAAAGGAACAGTTACAGCAGGTAACAGTGCAAGTTTCTACATCTGATTTGTGTTTTTAATGCTTAATTCTGCTAACAAAGAATAGAAAGCATTTACTCTGGAGCACAGCTATGCAGCAGATTCCATGACTAAGCAATACAAGGATCCTTGATTATAACTGTTTTCTTTTGTTTCAAGGACTGCAATTGTGGCAAATGAATCAGAAACTTCATGCTATTAAAAAACAAAACAAAACAAAAAAACCCCAAACCAATAAAACAACTCTAATTTGTAAACACCGAACTACATTTGAAGGGGGAGAGTGGGAAGGACATCATCTTTTCTAGCGAGGCAAAAGTGTTAATTAAAGTGGTGAATTTTAAGTTGCGAATTAAAATTCCCAAAGCTTCTGATTTCTCTCAGAATTATTCTTCAACAAAACTTTGCCCACTTTACTAGCCTGATGCAATCACAGAATCACAGAATCACAGA
>NW_010197967.1:0-4308 GCF_000695765.1 Mesitornis unicolor | reverse complement strand
GGGGTGGGGGGGTGGGGGTGGGGAGAGGAGAAGGAGGGGACCAGGGTGAGGAGCTAAATGAACCCAGTGGTTTGCAGAAGCTAAAATGTGCGCGATTTCACAGGGGCACCCGAGATGGGACCTCCGAAGTCCTGCAGCTGCGGGCAGTCGGACGCGAATCAAAGTGGGCTGAGAAGGATAAAAAGTGACTCAAGTTGTAAGGACCAAGTGTAAAGGCTAAGGAAACTGCCGTGGAGAGCAATTTTGAGGGTAGGAGTTTGAACTGCGGCATAATCCTGATTATAGATTTGAAAAGGTGCTGTTTACACTCACAATTCTTGCGAGCAAAACAAAAAGAAAAATTCCCCTGGATTTTACTGCGAGGTCACAGTGATGTAATCCCGCAGCCACATTTGAACAAGCGGATTGCTGTCTTCAGTAAATATCACACAATTCCTAGAACGACAGTTCAAGATAAAATGCCGATTCAAGTATGCAAAATTTGTCATCACGTTCCGCGATATCCTTAGCCCATCCGTGGGGAGTTTTGCCTGCAAATGCCGCCTATGTGTTACCGAACACAATGGCATCACCCAAAAATACTTGAACTCAGCGCACAAACAAACAAACAATGAATAAAGTTACAAACAAACATTGAATAAAGTTACAAACAAGATTAAGGTTCAAGTTATTTGTCCCTGTAGCAAGGCGTCAATTGTTCTAACAGATGTAGGGACGCTAAGAGGATTTAAACCACGCGAATTTAATAAACCAGATTAGCCATAGGTGCTTTCCACAAATGCTAGGAACCGTAAAGTAAATCTAGCCTAAATTATCCATCAGACCGGAGTATCACCTACAAGGAGAACAGAAAATTTCCAAAGGGATCCAATAGGATTTCGTGCAAGGACGGCTTGTTTCCCCCCCAAAAACCTTTCTATTTGCATTAAATCTCGCGCTAAGCACACGCGCGCGTACCAAACCGTGGTTTCAGGTCCCCGGTGGAATATATTATTGAAATCTGAAATATTACCTGTTGTGCCATCCGCTTTTGCAAGGCTGTGGAAAAAGAGGGAGAGGGAGGGAGCAAGCAGGCGAGAGAGGCATGTCTCAAAGCCAGCCAAGGACTGAGATGCCACACTTCGGAAAGGCTGATTGAAAACAGACTCTTCTTAAGTTTTAGAGGATTTTCTCTCTCACTCCCTCCAAGGGCTAAGAAGCCGATTTGGGAGTTGGAGTGGAATAGGTTTCAGCGTCCATATTTGTTCTGGTGCACTTGTAAAATGCGATTTGAAGAGGATCTTTAGCCTTCTGATTGTCTTTGTATTGTTTTTCTTGAAACGGATCTTTTGCCCTTAATGAATCCCCACACAGCTGGACAGCTCCTGCTCGGACACTGAGAGCGCTAACCCCAAACTGACCCCAATTTGACACCACAAGATGAAATTTTACCGCCTGTTAAAACCATTTCCAGCCTCGGCAAAAGGAGGTGGCTGTTGACTGAGATGCACTTCCATACCGGACACCTCATTTCTCTTTGGACTTTGGAGCCGATCTAAAAAAAAAAAAAAGAAAGAAAAAAAAAGAAAAAGAAACCCAAACGCGTACACACACACACACACACACACCCCACCAACGACTCGTCTCTCACACTTTTCCTAGAAACAGCCTTCGCTGTGAAAGTGATGCAGGAGAAATGAAAATTAGCCAATTTAATTTTCCCGAATTACTGTGTTTTAAAAGAAATATATCACCAGACTGGGAAAAAAAAATAAAGTAAATAAAAAATTACCTAAGAATGTGGAAGCTCCCACCCCCTGCGCGCACATATCCCATTTTCCTCCGAGTTCCCATCAGCATCTTTGTTAATAGCTGAGCACTTTCACTTAAGGGCGCTAAATTGAGATTCCTTTTTAATGGCTAAACTGTAGCGCTTTATAAACCATGTTCTCTGTGTGCTTTAATCCACTGGGATAGTGAAGAGGAAAAAGGCTTCAACTCTTTTCACGGGGAGAAAAAAAAAGACACAGGAGGAACATGAAAGCCCTTCATTTGCCATATGAAATTTCACTTTCTACCAAGTTAAAATAATTTTTAAAAGTTGGTCCCTGTCCCAGATTACACACATGCACAGCAGGGCGATCCAACGCAGTAGGTTAATTAGTGGGGGGTAGAAGGGAGGAAGGGAGGAGAAACAAAAAAAGAAAAAGGAACAAGTGAAAGGAGCAGCAATTGAACACTGCAAAAATCTTAGGCTGCTTTTTTGCAGCTTTGATTTTAGATTGCTTTCTAACAAATTCTTACTCAAGGGAATTGACATCTACAGGGACCGTGTGAAAAACAGAATTATGGGGGGAAAAAAAGGTCGAAAATTATATCCTAAGCAATTAACCGCTTTCTTCTATGGAGACAAGTCATCTAAAAACTTCCTTTTGAGAAGAAAACTGCTGAACTTCTCCCACAGCTTGAGGTCTGAACAAATACATGGAGCTTTCAATGGAGCTAGATTACTTTTGCACGGCCACGTTACAGGGAAAGACCTCTTCTTTGGTGATACCGAAACTATTTGCAATGAGGCACACTGGTATATCTCACCAGGCAAGGCTCCGGGTTTGCACTTCCTCGGTTAAAAAATAAGTTTGGAGGCCACTAACATTTAAACCACGTCCTCTAAGCTGGCAATATGGGCTGTATCACAATCAAATGATTCCACGCAAGTTTAGAAATCTGGCATCTTTGGGGCGGGGAGGGGGGACACACAAAGAGTATTCACTAGATCTCTTTAAAAAAATCTGTTAGAAAACTACAGCTGTAAAAGTAGGAAAGGATTTGCATAACCTACTGCTCTGTAGGTCTCTGCGCACCCAAAGGATTAGCCAAGCATTCATTACCATGAATATCTTGAATTACGTTACCGATTTATACGACAGAGTATAAAATACTGCACAAGAAGACTGGCTTTTTCCCTGCGAAATGAATCGACTTAACCACTGCTTGAAAGAGATCTACATACTAAGGGCTTTTTTACTCACCTCTCTTTACAGTCCCGTGAAAGTAAGTCATAGTAATTCGGTTGATCTTAGGACTAGCTTTAATCTTGGTGGAGATCCTCTAGGGGAAAAAAATAACAAAACCAAAACAAAAAAACCCACCCCCAATAAAACCGGTCTGCTCTCCGGCTTCTGGCGGGTTTAAAACAGAGTGCAACTCTGTTTTAAAAGTAAGAGGGGGACTTTTCTCCATATTCCCCCTGTATTAGTAAATACCGCCCTGCTCTGCTCTGCAGGGCTCGGCTTTTTTTTTAATGCCCACTGGCGTTTGTCAGCCCTCCACAGTATCTTTCTTTATATGTGAGGGCTGATTTCCCGCAGACATCATTGATATGATGGCTCATTTAATCAAACTGTTTAATTGCTCTGGTAATCACTATCATCATCACAGGTACTCAATCATTCATCATTTTGGAGGGGTTTATTGACCTCTGGAGCTCATTCCCTACGCCTATTAAAATCAGGCCAAATATCTATAACTACACCTTAAGTCATTTTCTTAAAGTTAAAAAAAAAAAATTCTTAAAACCGTCGTCATCACCACGAAAAGCAAAACAAACTCAACCAAAACCTATCTAAATAAACTGTATTTTTCTGCCGCGTATTTTTAAAAGCCATCTATGCATGAGGCCACATTCACAACTGGATACATAATCATTGATAAATCCCACTATTAACGGGATAGTCTGTTTTAGATTTTATGTGCAGGGGACCGTGAACGAGGGTGGGGGGTTGGGGAGGACAAAACTGCAGCAATCGATAGTTTGACCATCGCTCCTCCCCTAAACTTCAAGCATCCCCCATGATTGATGATCCCGGGTAGCTTTGGTAATTGACTGGTCTGAGGTAAGGCATGGTTTAGCTCCAGCAAAGCGATTGGGCGAGAGAAATACACCGAAATTAACATGTGTGTGTGTGCGTGTGCGTTTGGAAAAGTTCATTTGGTGCTCAGGGGTGGGGGCTGCATCATCTCACTTAATTTGCTAAATAACCCCACTGTAATTAGCACTACCATTAGAAGGCATTACCGAGCTAATACTTCAGCATACATTCCTCAAGCGCGACGTCGATGCACGGCAAAGTCCAGCAACACACACACGCAAATACATCGCTCGCCGCCGGATCCGCTCAAAATGAACACGCAAACAAAAATCTACATAACATCTGGGTCTCTCCTACAAAAGGCTGAGCATGACTTTGTTTTTAAGCCCTTTTCAAGGCCTGGCAGCCTAATTGCAAAACTATAAGGGATTTCCCCCTCTTCCCCCCCGCCCTCCCC
>NW_010197966.1:0-771 GCF_000695765.1 Mesitornis unicolor | reverse complement strand
AGGTCCCTTCCAACTCCTCACATTCTGGGATATAAAGCACAGACACAAAGTATTTACACAACACGTACATCACAAAAAGTGCGGAATTAATCTCTTAGTGTCTATTTGGTTTAGTTTTTCCTTGGTGTTAACTCTTATTACTATAGAAGCACCCTCACACCCCGGTCTGACCGACTGTGCCACCACCTCGGGGCTTATTTTAAATAAACTTAGTGTATTTTTGGTTTATTTTTTTAGTGAAAAAAAGAGCCAAATTCATTAATGGGGCTGAGTTTCAATGGTGACCGCAGATATTTACTGATTTTTACAACTCATTTTGGACCCAGTCGTGTAGAAAATCGTAGTTTCAGTTGAATTCCGTTGTTTTAAATTCATTTTTTTACTCATTCTGAGAAGATTTCTGTATAAATTTCTTAACTATTTGCGGGTTATACACAACGTGGGCATTGATAGGAGCTGTTGGCCGATGAGTGCTGGCTTAAAACTGTTTGAGAAAGAGGATTTTCAAGGCTTTGCCAATGATATCCACTGTCCAATGCTTTGGTTTAGGTCCCTGGGATGTTTCCTAATGCCGCGACGCGGGAGAGGAAGGACCTGGAGAAGTGGCAGAAGGAGCCTTACAGGAAAATGCTGAAGAATTACAGATCCTTCACGACGCTGGGTAAAGGTTGGTTTTCCCTTTTGGGCTTCTCCTGCCTGGCTCCCCAAATCCCTTGGGTTTACACAGAACATGAGGAGTTAGAAGGGACCTGGAGAGCTCCCCCAGTGCAA
>NW_010197965.1:0-506 GCF_000695765.1 Mesitornis unicolor | reverse complement strand
GCTGCCCCATAGCGAGGTCAAGGCCTGCCCCATAGCGAGGGTGATGACTGCCCCATAGCGGGGATGGGGCTGCCCCATGGTGAGGGCCCTCGATGCCCCACAAGGGCTGGGCACCCCATGGCAAGGGGACCCAGTGCCCCATAGCAAGGGCAACAGCTGCCCCATAGCAAGGGGACTTGATGCCCCCATAGCGGGGCCCGTGTGCCCCATAGCGAGGGCAACAGCTCCCCCATAGCAGGGACAGGGCTGCCCCACTGTGACGGCAGCGGCTGCCCCATAGCGAGGGCGACGGCTGCCCCATAGCGAGGGGGCCGTGTCCTCCATGGCGAGTGCAGCGTCTGCCCCATAGAGGGAGCCCGTGTGCCCCACGGCGTGGGGTCCGTGTGCCCCATAGCGAGGGGTCCGTGTGCCCCACGGCGAAGGGACCCAGTGCCCCATAGCGAGGACGACGCCTGCCCCATAGCGAGCTGGTTCTGTGCCCCATGGCGAGGGGTCCCCCCCTCCCC
>NW_010197964.1:0-6778 GCF_000695765.1 Mesitornis unicolor | reverse complement strand
GATGATGATGATGATGGTGATAATAATAATACATTAATAATAATAGTAGTAATAGTAACAATAATAATACAGTTAGAACTAGAAGAGAGACTAAAAATACGCAGGAACCTGACAAATCTGAGGAAAACTGAGATTGGCTTTTGGTTTGCAGAGGCAGACATGCAGGAGTCTGACAGCAGAAGGATGCAGTGCTCAGACTCATGAGATTCCTGTTTTCCAGTTTATTCCATAGTTCCTCTTTAGCCACTTCTACCACAGGTTAAAAAAAACCCCTTCAGCCCCAGCAAAACTGAAAATCCGTCAGAGGAAGTCTCTGCAATGCACAATTGACCTCCTGCGACTGAGGTCAAAAGCTTTTTAAAGAAGGAAGATAAAGAGGCCTGGAGTTCATATGAGGAACAAGAGTCCATGAACAAGCTCCAGAAAGCTTTTATGAGTATTTCTTTGGTTTGAAGGTGAACTGCAGGCAGCTCTGAATGTCAAGATGTTCAGGGCTTGTGTGAATCCCCTGCTGCCGTTCTCCAAATCACACCAAATAATTAAGGTTTGTGTATCCAGTTCACCCTTTCTGGTTGCCATTTAATTGCTGCGTTCTTCTCGGCTTTGGTAAAGCCATTTCTCTTTTGTTCACTGTCACCTCGGTTCTCGGTCACGCAGCACCTGAGGTGCCCACGCCAGCGGTGGCTGAGGTGTGCGAGGAAAGAGGAGGAAACAATAATTCATTAGATACCTACTTTTAAATTCTGTGTTAGCTTTGCACTTACGTCGTTATAAACATTTGGAGGTCTCTGTAATGAATCTAAATTTATCTGGAGATTAATTCTGGTGGGAACGGAGCTCAGAGGTCTCCAGGCCCCGCTCCAGCTCAGAGCAGGGGCAGCTTGGCCTCCACCAGTCACACAGGGTCATGGAAACCCCCAAGGATGGAGAAGGCACCACCTCTGTGAGCCCCTGCTCCACTGCTGGACCGTCCTGTGGGGAACAAGCTTTTCCTATGTCCTGTTTGCTTTATAGCATTCAACTTACACCCACTGCTCCTCTCCATCACACCTCCTTCACCATATTGTGAGCCTGGCTGGGCAGGGGAGAGGCCCAGCTCCCCTATAACACCCCACACCAACCAGAGCTCCCCATAACACCCTGTAACGGGTTCAGATCCTGCCTAACACCCCACACCAACCAGAGCTTCCCCATAACACCCTGTAACGGGTTCAGATCCTGCATAACACCCCACACCAACCAGAGCTCCCCATAACACCCTGTAACGGGTTCAGATCCTACATAACACCCCACACCAGGCCCAGCTCCCCCGTAACAGCATCTCTAAAGGGGTTCAAAAACTGTGTGGATGTGGCACTTGGGGACATGGTTCAGTGGCCACATTGGGATTGGGTTAACAGTTGGACTTGATGATCCTAGAGGGCTTTTCCAACCTTAATGATTCGATGATTCTATGATAACACCCTGTGCCAGGCCCAACTCCCCCATAATACTACGCATAAGGCCCAGCATCCTTCAGCTCCCCCACACCATGCCCAGCTCCCCCTTAACACCATCCTATACCATGTCCATCTCCTCCATAACATCCTATACCATGCCCAGCTCCCCCTTAACACCCCACACCAGTCCCAGCTCCTCAAAACCCCACACCATTCCCAGTCCCCCTCAGCTCCGGCCACGCCAGGCCCCGTTCTGCCAGCCCGCCTCTGTCAGGAACCAGCCAATCAGGAAAGCGCTAACTGCCGGCACCCACCAATCAGGAGGCAGCTTCCAGGCGCCGCGGTTGCAGCGGCTTCCAGAGGCAGTGGGGCGGCCCTGAGGGTCTCCCTGAGGATCTCGCTCCCTGAGGGTCGCTCTGATGGGGTCTCTCCCTTGAGGGTCTCTCTAAGGGGATCCCTGAGGGTGTCTCTCCCTGAGGGTCTCCCTGATAGTCTCTCTTTTGTTCTCTCTCCCTGAGGGTCTCTGTGAATCACAGAATCCCAGCATGTCAGGAGTTGGAAGGGCCCTGGAAAGCTCCCCCAGTGCAACCCCCCCAGAGCAGGATCACCAGAGCAGTCACACAGGAACACGGCCAGGGCTTTGGGTGTCTCCACACAAGGACACTCCACAACCTCTCTGGGCAGCCTGGGCCATGCTCCATAACCCTCACACTCACAAACTTTGGCCTCAGCTTCAGCTTGAGCCTCCTGTGCTCCAGCTTGGGACCATTGCCCCTTGTCCTATCCTGAAGGTCTGTCTCTTAGGGGATCTCTGCTGGGCCCCTGAGGGGATCTCTGATGCTCTCTCTCTCTGAGGGGGTCTCTAAGGGTCTCTCTCTCCCCAAGGCTCTCTCCACAGACCCTGGAACACAGCAAACCCCTCTGCCAGCACCAGCCCACCGACTCTCCTAACCCTGCCCCGCGCTGCCTCTGTGCCCATGCGCAGGGACTCGTTGTTTTAACTTTGCCTTTAAGCCATCCTTTGTTCTGTGCTGTCCCCAGCAGAGGCAGATGTTCCTCTGCACACAGATGTGCTCGCACGAAGGGCAGCTCTGAGGTAAAGCCCTACTGTTGAGGGCAGAAACCACCACTTTATTCCATGGAGCTGAGAAAAAGCGCAGTTCAAAACGGCACCATTCAGTCAGGAGTGTCAGCACCTCCTTTAATTGTAATTTCAACACATTTAAGCTGGTGGGAGCAGGAGAACAGGGAATTCAGAGATGAAAAGCACAATAATATCAGGTGTATAAGGACAGAGGCTGGGAAGAGAGGAGAAAAGTAGATGGAGTGAAAGTTTAGAAACAGCAAAGGTTTGGAAACCGGGGGTTTGCACAGAGGCTCCTTCCAACCTGTGCTGCTGTGAAACGGGGACCTGCAGACACAGGAACTGCTGGGCACAGGAAAGAGCAGGGTTTGCAACAACCCCGACCCTGTCTGATCGCTCTCTTAGAGGAGAAAAACCTTTGTGGATGTTGGAGAGAAACGATTGCCACAGAGGGACGAGGAAAGGAAGGCAGAGAGTATCATCAACATCCCGCTGGATTAGGGAGAAGCAATTTTCTGAGGATTCAAATGAAGGTGGAAGCTCGACTCTGAGCTTCAGAGGAAAATCTGCCTGAAGTGACAACACAACTCACTGCTATCAGCAGCGAGCACCACCACAGTAACACCGATGCTTTGTCGAGAGCCAGCCAAGAGGGAAAAGAAAGGAGAGAGGAGATTCCCTAAAGCTGCCACCTCATCTCGACATCAACTCAGCTCTCTCTGGCTGGAAACAACACTCCAGTTCATCCAGCTGTCTCATGTTCCCTGTAACGTTCTCCTCAATAACACGTCCTGATCAGATCCTTCTCCCTCCCTGCAGATCCCTTCCCAGGGCCGCAGGCACTGTCAGCTGAACGCCATCCTCAGCTGGGAGAAGCTGGGCTGGAAAAGGGAAATCCTATTGGGAACGCAGCACGGCTTCATCTGTCTGTGACAAGCTCCTTAATCCCTGGCCTAGCACCTCCTCTGCAACTCGAGCCATAAATCCTCCCAGACTCTGACTTCACCAAGGAGTAAATCTAACCCTGATAAAGCATTTCCTTCCTAAGGAGCGTGGAAAACGGAACAGTGCAGCTGGGGAAACACCTGCAAGCGCGCCACTCGGGGAGCTCAATCAACGCACGCTTTTCACGAGGGGAAATAAATCAACTGAAGCACAAACCCCCCTTCCATCCTGCGTGCTCGCAATTAACGCTACCTACGTACTCGCTCTTCTCTGTACACACACATACTCACTCTTCTCTCTGTACACACACACACACACTCTCCATACACTTTTCTCTCCATACACACATGCTCACTCTCTCCATACATACTCACTCTTCTCTCTGTACACACATACTCACTCCTCTCTACATACATACACACACTCTCCATACACACACTCTTCTCTCCATACATACACACACACACTCACTCTTCTCTCCATACACACATACTCACTCTTCTGTCCATATACACTTACTCTTCTCTCTATACACACACACACACACTCTCCATACACTCTTCTCTCCATACAGAATCACAGAATCTCAGGAGTTGGAAGGGACCTCGAAAGATCATCCAGTCCAACCCCCCTGCCAGAGCAGGATCACCAGACCAGGTCACACAGGAAGGCGTCCAGGTTGGCCTTGAATGTCTGCAGAGAAGGAGACTCCACAACCTCCCTGGGCAGCCTGGGCCATGCTCTGCCACCCTCACACTCACAAAGTTTGTCCTCATCGGCAGCTTGATCCTCCTGTGCTCCAGCTTGGGCCCATTGCCCCTTGTCCTGCCATTGGACATCCCAGAGCAGAGCCTGGCTCCTTCCTCCTGACACTGCCCTTTCCAAATGGATCCCCAGGAATGAGGGCACCCCTCAGGCTCCTCTGCTCCAAGCTCAAGAGCCCCAGCTCCCTCAGCCGCTCCTCATAAGGGAGATGCTCCCCTCCCTCGATCATCCTTGTGGCCCTGCTGGACTCTGTCAAGCATACACACATACTCGCTCTTCTTTCTGTACATACATACACCTTCTTCTCTCCATACACACTTACTCACTCTTCTCCCCATGCATACTCACTCTTCTCTCCATACACACTTACTCTTCTCCCCATACCTACTCACTCTTCTCCGCATACACACATACACACCGCACCACAGAATGCCTTGGAAGGGAACGTCTGCTGCTAACTCAGGGAAGAAGTCAGCGGATTTAATTCTTTTCCCAACAAGACCTTTCATTTACTAACACAGACCGTGGGAAGCTAAGCACGCTCATCAACAGGCTGGGTAAAAAGAAATAGCATCTTATATCCATTCCCTAAAAGAAGAATTAAAACAAGTCCAGATGCTTATTTAGGGCAAAAGCAAACTAAATAGTATAATATTCGGAACCACCTTAAAGAGAGAGGGAAGTTTTACTATGAGGCAGCCCCAGGAAGTCCCGAATTCCTCCCTCACAGAGTGCAGTTCCACCCAAAAAGACCATTTCCCACAGCAATCCAATTCCCACAGCAATCCCCAAAGCAGGCTCCAGATGCAGCTGCTTACCTGCTTGAGGGCCTTCTTGCTGTGCTTCTGGGAGGAGGAGATGACCTTGCCCGTCTGGATGGACGGTGACGGGCAGCCTGACTGAGGCGAGGACGTCTGGGACAGCCTGGATGACACTACAAGGAAAAATAAACATGTATCTACATAATCCGACCTTTGCGGATGTGCCTGCAGCACCTCAGCCAGTCCTCACTGTTGCGGATCGTCTCAGGAGGCTCAGGAAAGCTGCACCTCCAGCAAATGTTAATTTTGCATGAAGAATCGTTTCTATTCATTCACCGGGGCAGCTGTTTCCCCCTAAAAGCCAACAGCGATTCCCGTGACCAACTCCACGTTTTATCATCTCTTTTCTTATTTTTAATTAATCTTGTAAATAGCCGCTAGCAAACAACCCTGCAGCTCGAGAAACAGCTCCGGGTTCACGTGGATTTAGCCAGTTCAGATCTAACTGGGAACACAAGGACTGGTTGTCCTCATCTGGAGCGACCCGTGGCCAAGCACCGCAGTGATAGCAGCGTCTGCTCAGATTAAACCTGAATCCCACGCGGGAGCGGGAAGATAAATGACATGGAAAGGAAGCAGAACTCGATTATCAAAGAGAAATATGGGAATATACAGGATATCCCAGTAAATGAAGGTATGTTCTCCATGGATGAGCTTAGAGGCTTAAAGAAATCCAGTCCTCACCCCTCAGAGCCCTGAAGCAAGGCTTCCACTTTCAGGTGATTCAGGCTTTTAAATGGTCTGTTACAACCAACAAACTGGGCCATAACGGATGCATAAAGGATAATAAACAGGTTCACATGTAAGTTATTTAAATTATCACATCCTGAAGCAATTCCACAACAGCCAAGGCTGAGCTTCTGCAACTGAGAGGAGTTAGGAGATAATGACAACAGCTCCTCGTTAACAGTAACCATGGTGTGATCCCACTCCGTATCCACAGAGAAGGGAGGCTCCCAAGATAATGCGGTGAGAAAGCATCAGAAAGCAACGTTCCAATGAAATGCACACAACTGGTAAGAGCAATTGAGAAAAAGTCAACTTCTCACACGTGGATTGGAGGTTAAATGAAAAGAGCCCGTTTTGCAGGAGGCGCACACGACAGATGAGGGGATAGCAGCCTCTGAAGTGTCATTAAAACCAACAACCATTAAAAGGTGCGGAAAGAAACCGGTAATCGAAAAGTCACTGATGAGATCACCACGTCCAGATGGGACGTGCACGTGACAGAGACATCAGAACGACCACTTAAAAGGCAAAAACACCTCAGTGTCACGCACACACCTGGAAAGCAAAGTTTGACTTTGACAGAGCCGTAAGGATGTTTGTAAACCTGCACTTGGCTCTTGGTTTGGTTGAAATTGCAGTTCAAGAAGGATAAGAAGATGCTGAGAAGGTCAGAGCCTGCCCAGCACCTGCAGAGGAAGGGCAGCTCTCCCAAAACCACCGCGATTCTTTGAACGCAGCGGTGAAGAGAACAGAGGAAAAGGGAGCTTGGGCCAAGCTCCTCCAGAGATCTTCAGCAAAAGGCTTCTAAAATTACCTGGCTATTGCTTAAAAAGTGAAGAATTGGCATAGCTGGATGGGACAGAAGGCAAAAAACAGAATCCACTGGTAATCGAGGCAAGAAATCAGCAAAATCCCTGCAAGGTCTGAGTAGGGAGCAGTTTAGTGCTTGGTGATAGACTGGTTATTATATATTATATATTATATATCATATATTA
>NW_010197963.1:0-6451 GCF_000695765.1 Mesitornis unicolor | reverse complement strand
CTTCTTCCCTGGGGGACCCCAACCCATCCAGCTGCCCCCAGGCTCATCCTGTATCCCCCAGCCCCATCCAGCCCCCCGCAACCCATCCCGGGTACCAGCACCCATCCGGGATGCTGCGGGTGTGCGGGGTACCCCGGAGGGTCGGGATACCCCAGCCCCGGTGCTCGTCCAGGGCACCCAGGCTCACCTGGTTAACCCCAGCTGGTCCAGCCTCATCCAGGGAGCCGCAGCTTATCCAGGGTACCCCAAATTGTCCAGGGTACCACCATCCTCTTCCTCCATCCATCACGTTCGGACCGCGGGCTCGGGGAGCACAAGCTGGTGGCTGATCCAACAGACCCCGTTCTGGTCTTGGCACTGCAATTCCTCAGCTTTTCCACTTCCTTGGCTTTTCCCATAGGGAAGGGAAGGTCCGGTGATGCTGGAGGGGTTGTTTGATGGAAAGACTTCAGCAGGGTTTGATCAGGCCTTGCTCGGTACAGGAGGAGGCTCCTCGGAGTGGAGGATGAAGGTGATGGTGTGGCCAGAGCATCCCCGCGCTCGAGTACCACCAGGCATCGCTGCATTTTTAGCGTTCAGCAGAAGTGCCGTGGGAGTTGGATTTTGCCTTGTCAAGCTAAAGTTAAAAATAGTTGCACTTAATTCAGCACTTAAGCGTTTCATCCCGCTTTTGTGCTCACTTCTCAGCCGGGAAGAGCCTTCTTACGGGGATGTGCTGGTTTCTGTGAACTACGCTTGGCCTTTCTGTGCTGCCTCCTCCTCCTCCTCCCTCTGCCCTCTCAGCTTTGCTGTTATTCCACAGATGCCAAAGCCCCGAGATGCGCCGGCAGCCAGGGAAACACAGGTTTTTGGTGGGGATGCAGCCCCGGAGCCGGCTCCTTGGGTTTTCAGAAACCTCTTCTATGACTTGAGGCTGACGCTGTCACTTCTGTCACCTCCAGGCATGGAGCGGTCAAGAGCGAGGACACCTTCAAGACTTCCCCGTTTCATTTCGACCTGTGGTTCTACTTCACCCTGCAGAACTGGGTGCTGGACTTTGGGCGTCCCATCGCCATGGTGAGTGCGGCGCAGGCAGCCCCCTGCTTCGCTCCCCCTCGGCTTATTTAGGGTGGAAGGTTTGGGGGGGCAGAGCCGTGGTGGTCCCCTTAGACCCATGGTCTGTTTTCTACACCGAAGGGACGCCAGGATTTTCTCTCTCCCTGTATTTCAGCTGTTTATGAGGCTGTTATCATGAGCTGGGTGGTGAGGATGGACTGATACGCTGCTTTTTTTTCCTCCCTGCTCAGATAATCCTACCTTTGGAGTGGTTTCCTCTAAACAAACCGAGTGCTGGAGATTATTTCCACATGGCTTACAATGTTATCACGCCATTTCTTCTGCTAAAGGTAATCTTTGAGCTGCAGGTATTACCTTTTTAAAAATATTAATGGAGTTCTTTAAAAGCTGAGTTTCTGAGGAACTTATTGAACAAATCTTGGCCACTCAAACTCCTGCACATGAGCTGGCCCTGCTGTACCTTAAAGGTTTGCTGCTTCAGAAAGCATTTGTGAGGCCACATTTAAAGAGCAAGGCAAAAATTCAACTCAATTTCTTGCAGATACAAAGCAAATCCCATCCCCTGAGGTCTCCAG
This sequence comes from Mesitornis unicolor, assembly GCF_000695765.1. Lineage (NCBI taxonomy): Eukaryota > Metazoa > Chordata > Aves > Mesitornithiformes > Mesitornithidae > Mesitornis > Mesitornis unicolor. Next base: position 4,820 of record NW_010197963.1, on the reverse strand, counting down.
ATTCGGGAGTCAGAGCCCTTCACTACAGCTGAGCCAAACCCTATTTTTAAGACAACATCCATCCGTGACTTAAAAGACCTTGTGAGACAGCTGGAACTACAGTAGATTTGCTAAATTGTCCAGTGCTTAATTACACTTACTCGTCAACTTTCAATTTGTGTCTTTAGCTTAAATTTATCTGGTTTCAGCTGCCAGCCACTGCATCCTGTAAAGCATCGATGAGGTTAAAGACTGTCACGTCATTAGAAATCTCCTCCTATTAAATGCTTAGCAGCCAGGAGATAAGAGAAAGCAATGATAAATAGATTTTAACCTCCGTTAGCTAGAAATTGAATTATGTCCCAAGATGTGAATGATTCTCCTCAGTTTGCCTGGGAGTTGTTCAATGCTGGTGCGGCCGAAAGGGAATATTCAGGAGCCGGTGCTTTGGGGGATGCGAAAGCTCCGAAGCTGGGTCTGATCCATCAGTTTCTACAGGGTACTCGTCAGGTTAAAATTTTGTGTCCCTGGCAGCACAACGTGAAGGGTTGATCCAAAAAAGCCCTGTTTGTGGTTCAGGGCGCGTTGCTGTTGCATCCCAGCGTTCTCCATCAGCCCAGGGCTTTCCTGCACCTTTCGCTCTCCTCGTCCTCTCTGACGTCCATACGGCAGATGCAGGGAAAGGGAAAGTTAAGCCTCAAAATTAAATACAAATAAGGAGCTTTTCAGTGGTTATGAAGGGCTGCAAAGCTGATTTGGCGGCAGGGAAGCAGAGGTGGCCGCAGCTGATCCCTGGGCTGGGCTGATGCACCCCCCAAATCATGGTTCCCGAGGCCACCTCAGTGTCCCCTCCAAAGCCTGAACCTCCTGAGCTGGGATTTACATTTTTTGAGGGGTTTTTTTACCCACTTTTTAAGCTGAGTGGGGAGCTCCTTCCCAAAAAAAGAAGCTCCTGGTTCCCAGCCACGCTCGCAGGAGCTGCCCCAGGCTCTCCCCTGCCTCCACCCACAGCTACAATGGTTCATTCACAAGTTGCCACAACTGGTTTTACTGGTAATGAGATAGTTCTAGATACGGGTTTAAATCCAGTGTCCTCTTTAGGAGCAGATACAGAGAAAGCAGAGTCCAGTTTCTTTAGGAAAAAGATAAAACCCAGAGAGTTCAACACGTCCTTTGAAAATCATTTAGTGGGGAATGATAAAGCAGCACAGCAGAAGTGGTTGTGCGGGGCTGGAGCGGTGCTGGAGGCTCTCCCTGCCGCTGGAGGGCACAGCCCCCCTTCCAGAGCCGCTCAGCACCGCAACCAGAGAGAGCCACTGCCTTTCTGTTCCTCAGCAATGTCAGTTTTCATCTCAGCTGGTGCAGAAACCGCTTCAAGTGCTGGATCAGGAGCGCCGATGTGGTCCAAGCGTTGATGCAGGTGAAGGGTGCTGCTTTGCAGAAAGGCTTAAGAAGGGTAAAAAATGGGGTTTGTTGCTGCAAACAGGGAGAAGGTGTGCACTGAAAGCCACATAGGCTGCTGGAAATGTGTCTGAGGTGTGTTTGGGGAAAGCAGGGAAGCTCGTTCTGGTGTTTTCCCCATCGAGGTGTCCACAGCAGGCAGCCACTCACACCCTCAGCTTTCTGCTTGGGTTTGGGTGATTTTTGCACAGTCAGAGAGGGCAAAACTCAGTGTGTGTCTCTGCTAGGACCTCCTCGCTGCTTAACACCACTCTCTGGTTTTTAGCTCATCGAGAGATCCCCCAAAACCCTGCCGAGATCCATGGTGTACGTCAGCATCATCATGTTCGTGATGGGAGCCAGCATCCACCTGGTCGGAGACTCCGTGAACCATCGCCTGATTTTCAGTGGCTACCAGCACCACCTGTCTGTGAGAGAGAACCCCATCATCAAGAACCTGAAGCCAGAGACGCTGGTAAAGAGGCTGCACTTAACACAAGCACTTTAAAAAAACGCAAGATACTAATTGCTTGGTTTTATTTAATAGCATCCCCTTCCCTCCGCCCTCTCAAATCTCTTTTCGTTGCATTGCAGATTGATTCCTTTGAGCTGCTGTACTACTATGATGAATATTTAGGTCATTCGATGTGGTAAGCAATTTCCAGCCTATACAGAACACAACACAAGGGCAGATCTGAGCTGATCATAGCTTAATGTGTACAAAAAAATAACACCCAGCTGATGAGAGCTGGCTGGGGATGATGTTCTCGTAGCCAGTGTCATTACAGGGGATCTCTGCCTTGGAAAATCGCCCATTGCCCATAGATTTGTCTCTCTCTGGGTGATATTTCAAGTTATAGCACAGGTCTGGGGGGCTCCACAGCCTCCTTGGCTGTCACCATCCATATTTTTGCTCCACCACAAAAACAACCTGGCACCCAGCACTGCAGCTGTGGCCCAGGTCCTGCTCTGCCTGCCCCCAAGACCCCAGAAATGACTGCATCCCCCTTCACCTGCTGCTGGATAATCCCGAGATTGCTCAGAGCAAAGCAAATCTCTCCCCTATCAGGCTTTCCCCGTTTATTCGCTGTTCCTTGAGTGCTGTGAAGCAAGCAAATCCCCTTCTTTTAAATCAAGAAGGGCTCTTAGGTTGTTGAAATCACGCTCCACGTCCTGCTTTCCTGTGGGTCTCTTAACCCAACACCACACCATTGAGCAGCACTGATCTCTTTGCAGGTACATCCCCTTCTTCCTGATCCTGTTCATCTATTTCACCGGCTGCTTCACCCCCGTGGAAGAGGACAGCAGGATGCCAGTGCCTGCCTTGCTTCTGATGGGGCCCAGCAGCCTCTATTACTGGTAAGCAGCTTTGGTCCCTCTTCAGCCTGCAAAGGATGGAGCGGGAGCATCACAGGAGCTTCTGCAAATTGGGACGACTTTGGGGTCACTCATGGGCGCTCCTGTCTCCTTTTGGGGCATTTCTTTGACCACATCATTGGTCGTGTTGCTATTGCTGGAGCTCCATGGTCTGCCCCTTCCAAAAGCTGCTGTTGAGAGGTCCTCAGCAATTTTGGGGTGATCCACCCGGGCTTAGGTTGGTGGTGGTGATGGGGATGCTCTCATGAGTGTCCAGGGGCTTTACTCAGAGCCCAGGCTGCCCCTGCGATGCTCAGATGCTGCCTCCTCGGCTCTCCCTGCGGGTCCAAATGGCCTTTTGAGAGAGGTCTTATTTATTTCCCATTTTCATTAGCCTCATCTTCCCCAACGGTTCCCCTGATGGCAGCCAAACAACTTTTCATTCATCTTCAGAGCGATGATGCCTCTTGCCCGTGGCTCTGCCCCCTGCTGAGGCCGCTTTAATACAGTAAATTAAGTTTTGATCGCCAAAATCGTCAGGATGATTTGGTCAGTTCCCAGTTACCCTATTGCACTTCCTTTTTATGTATCAGCGGGAGTCTCTGCAGCTTAAAATCTGCGATTTAAGAGCCAGGGAGTGCAATTCCTCCTCCCAACGCCCATTTGGGACTGGCCCCTGCCCTATACAGCACAGGGGGACAGTGGATTTTTGGACTAAACAAGCACAACATCCATGGGACAGAGCCTGGCCTTGGTTCTGCATCCAACCATCCCACTCCCAAACTGAGCCCAGCACCTTCCCAGTCCCATACTGGGACACATCTCATCGGTGCCTTGTCCCAGAGTGCACTCACGGGTGTTGTTGCTTTGTAGGTACCTGGTGACCGAGGGTCAGATTTTCATCCTCTACATTTTCACTTTCTTTGCCATGATGGCTCTGGTGATGCACCAGAAGCGTAAAGGACTGGTCCTGGACAGCAACGGGCTGTTTCTCTTCTACTCCTTCATCATCACGCTGGTCCTCATCGCCGTCTGGGTGGTTTGGCTGTGGAACGATAAAATCCTCAGGAAGAAGTACCCGGGCGTGATCTACATCCCCGAGCCGTGGGCGTTTTACACCCTGCACATGAACAACCTCCACGCAGCAAAGGAAAGTTTATAGGTTTTGATATTTTAGAGTGATTTGAAGATTTCAAACAAACAAACAAACAAACCAACCAAAACTATAGTTTTTCTAATGTAGATGTTATTTCAAATAAATTCCTGACCAACATCAGCTGGGAGATGCGTTGTGTGTTACCTGGGCCTCGCTAGAGAGGGGGTGTTCGAACAAAATGGGACAAAATTGTAGATTCGTGTATAATGTTTGCTTTTCATTGGCTTGATCATCACCCGAGGGGCAGAAGCTCAGCAGCAGAAGCCTCGAGCAAGCACAGGGGGTTTGGCTGGGCTGGTCCACAAAGGAGGAGGTTGCTGCTCCCTCCTGCACCCCAGTTTAAGCCCCAGATCCCCCTCTCTGTCAGCATCACCTCCTTGGTGTCCCCCTTGGGAGGCTGTTTGCTGCCGAGCAGATCAGCTCAATAAATCCCAATAAGCAAACCCTCAGACAACGGGGAGCTTTTCAAACCACCCCCCCAAAATCCCTTCTCCTGTCTGCAATGTCCCAGCTCCTCCACATTTGCAGCAGAAACACCTAAACCCCCCTTCCCCTGCAAACCCAGGGGACATTGACAGCAATGCCCAATGTGCAAAACCCAAATTAACTCCTTCCACCAGCAAAACCCCTCCAGCAAAGCTGTAAACCCCCTGCACCCTTAGCAGACCCCAGCAAGGCTGGATCTGTCCCCCAGCAGCTCAGCTCAGCGCAAGGTGCGCGGCTACGTAAGATCACCAACCCTTTCGTGCTCATCTCCATCCGCCCGACCCCAAACACCCCTAAACCCCAACCGAGGGGTGCTGGGGGTCCCCAGGGCGCGGAGCAGGAGCGGCGCAGGCAGCGGGATCCAGCGCGGCAGGGATCAGGTCCCGTAGCCATAGCAGCGGGG
>NW_010197962.1:0-21494 GCF_000695765.1 Mesitornis unicolor | reverse complement strand
AAACCTCTGCAAGGCTTGGGCTATACATTCAGCAAGTTCAGAAATTTTGTATGTAGCCTGCAGTGCTCCCGAGCTCCGCACTAAATGGCGATCTCAGCGCGGGTGCGTGGGGACGGAGGCACCCGAAAAGGGCGCTCGTGCTGATGAACGCAACGCTTCCAAGGCTCACTTGCACTATTGCCTTTGGCCTGTAATATTCCGTACACCGAGGGGGCGGGAGGGGGCATAAAACGAGGCAGAAGGCTTTAAAACATCTTACGGCTCCTCGCCTAAGCGATGTGAAAGTTGTTTTACATCTGACGTCGTGCTGCGACCCGGGGGCAGCGACCCTGCCAGGGGCGAGCAGCGGCCAACCAATACCCTGCGTTAGCAGCTTGGAAAAGAGAATAACTCCATGTACAGCATCTTTTTTTTCGAGAACTGCAGTTGCCAATATGATGTCTCGGTTGTATTTTTGGTTCTTACGGGGAAAATAATTCGCTCTTAAAACTGAAAGGTACTGCTGTAAACAGGACTTAACGGTGGGCGAGCTGGAGAGCCTGTTGCAGGAGGTGCATTTTGTTTTTATGCTGTGGTGTGCATGGTTTACAGACTAGTTGCATTTTCTTTGTGTATACTGTTTATTGTATATAGGGGATGTACGAATATAAGGATACCCTTTTGTCATAATCATATCAAGTTCTACTGATTTCCACCGTAGGCGCTGTCTTATTGTGTAGATTTACAGGCCGATCCACTGACTTTGATTGTGTAATTTAACAATAGAACTGATAAATAAAATTTAACTACAGTCTTCTGATTTTCCCGTGATTATTTCTTTATCTGATGACGCGTTGGGAATTGCACGGTTCAGACTGAACGGTAATTTCGACACGACTGAAACAGCAGTTGACAGGCAAGTATACACGTTTAAAATCATGGCTTTTCTGAGGTGTGTTTGAACTACAGCTTTCAAGGGCAAAGCCGCTTTGGACCTTCTCTGGTTCGGGAGTTGCTGCAGAGGTTTTGACTGCTTTTCTGAGCAGTCCTCAGAAAAACAAGCTGTGGTTTCTGCCGTCTTTAAGTACGGTTGTCAGTGGTCTGCAGTGTTAAGAGATCGTTGCTGCACGTGTGCGTGTTTATGTGTGTGTGTATGATTATTTTTTGCTATGCAAAAGCTGCTGGTGGAGTTAATGGGATAGAGGTCATGCAAGATGCTTCCCTGCAACTAAAGAAGCACCCAGCAGTTAAGTCTCGTGTAAAAGCATTTGGGGTTGCCTTTTGAGAGGAGTGCTTTGGCAGTGGATAAAACTTTTTACTGCAGGAGAGGAAGGATGGAGGAGGGATGTGTTTGGACAAACTTCAGAAGCTGAGGAGCTACAGCAGTGGAGCAAGTAGCGCTCAGACCCTCTGGTAAGTCTTGAAAAGCCTGGACACGTGAAGAAAACTCTTCTGAGCACCAAGACGTCTCTTGAGTTTCCACCAGACAGGGATGGCAGCAACACCAGTGCTACCAGCATCAGCTGGGGGCTGATTCGGAGATGGAGATGTGTGGTGTGAATATGTGGGGTTAAAGGAAACCCGTTGTTCATTTTGCCCTCCAAAAGAGTGGTAGGTTGATAGCTGTGAAACCTGCATGGCCTTGCAAAGTGCCACGTTGGGGGGTAAGAGTTTGGGGCCAAATCTTTTCTAAAAGGGTGCCTGATACGTAAGGGTTGTTGGAAGTGAACTGCTCAGCTGGTTCTTGTTAATGGACTTTGCAACCTCTTTGTATAACACATGATATATTTTAGTATGCTGTAAGACGTGTTTGCTTCCAATTATGTCATTTTTGAGTAAAAATGAACTAATGGGCTTTTTCATGTCATTTTTAAATTTCGCACGTTGTCCAAAATGATCAGAGCCGTGAATAAGAGCTGACACATACCAGTGCAATTGCTGTTTCAGCTCAGGAAATCACTGAGGAAAGGAGAAGAAAAAAGGATACTTCTGCTTTTTTAAAGCCAGAAATACCAGCTAATTGAGGGAACCTGTGAAACTAATGCAAGCCTTCAGCTGCAGGCCCGGGCTGAAGGCTGACCCACGTGCTCCGGGGTGGCACAGAGAGCAGCTCTGGGGGAGCGGTCGTCTTCACCGAGATGTCTTCTGCCAGAAAAGTATTTTCTAAGCAGGTGATAGATTTAAATAACTCACTCACTAAAAACATCCCTGTCTCTGAAGAGTCTGGGGGGAGCTGGGGACCCCGCCAGGGGAGCAGCGTGTGGGAGGGGAAGGCACAGAGGGTCCTTCCCGCTGCACGCAGGAGTGGGGATGCTAGGATGGGGCATTTGGGATCTCCTGCCTCCGGGGTGGACAGAGCAATGACAGAGCGATGGCAAACCGTGTGGTGGTCCCAGCGAGGGTGGGGTTTGTGCTCCGGAGGCAGCCGGTCCCATCCGACCCTCCCAGCCCACTGCCTGCCCTGGCTCCTGCGTGGCGGGAGGAGCACTGAGCCCTCCTGAGCAAATAGCACCACGCCTGGCCTCTTACTGATGAAATTCAATTCTGGGTTTCCTAAAGCAATCTCCCTCTTCCACCAGGCTCATCAGGGAAGAGTGTAATTTCATTTAATCCGTTTCTTGAGTTCAGAGTCACATGCGTTGCCATCATGCTAATATTGCTGCTCTGCTATCTCTAGAGACGGAGTGACGAGCCTAGACGTGAAATCGAATTTGAGCTCCAAGAGAATCTATCAGCCAAATTGCCCGTGGTCTGTACCCAGAAGCTTTGTCACGCCGTTTAGCTCTGTGAGGCTGCATCAGGCCTGGCAGGTGAGGTTGTATCGCTTTTTGTTTTGGGAGCAATGAGATGCTGAAACAATATATATGCAAAGCAATCGAAATAGTTATAGTGAGGACTGAGCGTTCATTTTCACAACAGTGCGAGTGCTGCCTCTTGGTGATCTCAGCTTTTGGAATTTGTATTTTCCCTTGTGTGATTGCAAATAAGGTTTTCACTTGCAAGGACGTTCATAAGCGTTGTTCATGTAAACCTCTACATAAACGATATAACAATTATATAAACTATATAAAAACTATCTAAACTATAGAAGTTTATATCAATTACATGTATTTTCTGAGGGTCATTCATGGCCAGAGGGCTGCAAACAACTCCTGGCACAGCGTTGACTCAAGACCCCATTCTCCTGATGAGGTCCCAACACTCCTGATGGCCACAACACCCATTTTGCCAGTGAACAGTAAACATTCTGGTAAGTGAAGGTTGGGAGTTGAGAAGCGATGGTTAAAAGGGATGAGTTCAAGGGCTGTTTCGGCCAGGTGAAAGGTGAGATTTCAGAACAACTCTCAGTTTTGAAGTTCTCAACTCATTTCTATTATTGTTCCTCTTTGAAATGGCATTTTTCTTTTAAATGCTGTCTTTAAATCGCGAAGGCAATCTGTAACAAATTCAAATGATCCACAAGCTGAGTTAAACTTTTGATTTCAGGTCAAATGGTTTAGCCTGACCTGGGATGGAAATGTTGTGACCTTTTCCTTTAAATAAGCCATACAAACATAAGCTGCTTTTTGGGGGGGTTGGGCTGCAGCTGTGTGTGGTCTCTGGAGCAGAGTTTCCTGGGCAAGGAAGGATGCTGTGAGGGTACACAGAGCCTGGAGGGGTCTCTCTCTCCCTCTTTGCAGTCGATGCCTGGTGCTTGGCGTCACAGCAGCTCTGCAGCGTTGTTAATACCAGGTGAAGCGCATGGAAAGCATTATTTTGTGCAATATAAGCAGGTGGACAGGAGGGTTATGCCATGTGGGAGATGTGTGCTCCATAGGGGAAAACTGGGAATTTCCCCTCTGGGCATGGCAAGCTGGGAAGCGTATTAATAGACATCATTACATTAGAATAATTGCTGTGGAATCAGCAAACGCGTACATAATCTTTAATGCCTGGGAAATCTCACACAGTTTCAAAATAATTAAAAGTGGGATTAATCTAGATGCCAGACAACGCCTGCCTAATTACTAATGAATAAAGCTGCCTGAATGGTTGCAGCACCCTCAGCATCATCAGCTGATCCAGCACTGGAAGTCAGTCCCCTAGGGACACGCAGGGCCCCATCCTCATGGGCTGCCACTGTCTGGAGGCCAAGGATGCTCGGGGGATGCTGCTGTGGGGCAGGGGGCATGGGACCAGCCTGTCCCTCCCAGAGCATCTGCAGTTCTAGGGATGTGGCTGAGGTGCTGGCCCCAGGACGGCCCCGTGGCAGGGATTTGGGGGTAAAGGAGTGCAGAAAGTGGTTATGTGGCTGGGTAAGAAACCTCAGCCGGGTCCCCAGCAACTCCAAGCAGCAGGACCCATGTGAAAAAGTGCCCATTGGGAAGGCAGTGTGCCCCCACGCTCTGAGCAGCATGGTTTTGCAGACCTGACTTTCATACGTAACCTTTTGGTTCCTTTTAAAAATACATCAGCAGCACTGGGAAGAGCCTGGAGCCCTGTGGAGCCCATACATTCTAAACAGTTGTCCTCTTCACCGAGTGCTGCACAAACCCCGAATCAATACGGTTTTTTTGCACCGTGCCGGTGCTGACCATGGCAGCGGGGATTTGCCGCAGCTCCTCTGCTCCAGCAGGCATCAGCGGCCGATGGGACGGCTGTACCGCACAGCCCACGCCACCGCCGCTCCACAGCACTGCAGCCAGGCCAGCTGTAGCCAGCGGTTGCCTAAATGTTGCCCTGGACCAGGCAGGGACCTCTGCTCCCCTTGTGCAGCTTCGTGTTTTAGGAGGCCATAAATGTACAAAGAACCAAAATGCTCCCCGTACGGAGGGTGCTGCCATGCAGGTCCCAGCTGAGCCCCGGCAATCCCGGGAACCCGTTGGTATAGCTGGGGCACGCCGGCTGCGTGGCAGGGTCAGGATGGCTGTGGTGCCGGTGGGTAGGAGCCATCCCGTACCAATTGGAGTAAGCCTCATAAGGCTTGGAGAACAAGCGGCTGAGGGAACTGGGCTTGTTTAGCCTGGAGAAGAGAAGGCTGAGGGGAGACCTCATCACCACCTCCAACTGCCTCAAGGGAGCTTGGAGAGAGGTGGGTGCTGGTCTCTTCTCCCAGGTGATGGGGGATAGAACAATGGGAAACGGCACCAAGCTGTGCCAAGGGAGGTTCAGGTTAGAGATAAGGAGGAAGTTCTTGACTGAGAGGGTCGTCAGAAGCTGGAACAGGCTGCCCAGGGAGGTGGTGGAGTCACCATCCCTGGATGTGTTTAAAGAGCGGGTAGACGAGGTACTTAAGGATATGGTTTAGGGGGTAGACAGGAGCGGTTGGACGTGATGATCTCAGAGGGCTTTTCCAATCGAGCGATTCTGTGATTCTGTGATTCTGTGATTCTGTGATTGTCCCTGCGTGCCACCACCTGGTGTCCAGGATGCCCCGCGGCTGTGTTCCCCAGAGCTGTCTGCAGAGACCAGCCACAGATTTACAGTAATTTCTGGGATTTTTATGTTCTCTGGAGAACCGCCACACCTGGAATAACTCCTGCTGCTTGCGTTGAAGGCTGATGTTAGAAACTCCCCTTCCCTCTGTTGCCAGTGCTGTGGGTGATGCTGGGTGATAACCTGTGCTGCTGCTGGCAAGTGCATTTGCTGTTGCCATTGCCCTGTTCGTTGCAATCCATAGAGGTTTTTTTACGGGCATGTATTTATTTTGATTCAGTAGAAAAGTACATTGTGTGCCCCCCAGATCAAGAGGGGGCAATTGTTGGGTGGACAGATGAGTGCAGTGAGCAGGATCCCTGTCTCCCTTTGGCTAACCCACTGTCACTCTTTCAGATGGCAGCTCCTTTGGTTTCTGAATACTTGCAGATGAAAGAGAGAACTGGCAAACAAATTTCTCTGATCTCTCTTTACAAGCAGCTCTTTCTCCCTGCAGAGATCAATGGTAGGTGTTGCAAAAGGGTGTTTTGTATCAGGTAGAAGTTGTTCACACCTAGGATGTACAAGCAACGCTATCCTCCCTGCAATGAGTGCCACGAGCACCTCTCACATCGCAAAATCCCCCGGAGTGAAGGAGCACCTTGGTCTCTGGCAAATAAGCAGCTCCCGAGGCACTGGGGCTGGTGAAGCTTGGGGTTTTTAGCAGAAGCCGTATTTGTACCATCAGTTCGGGAGCTGCAGTTGGAGCTATGCAGCTCAGGCTGATGGCAGCGGGAACCAGGGCTCGCTGGGGCAGACCCGTGCCAGCAGAAGCAGCGGCCCTGTGTCACATCTATCCTCCCCTTGCTGAGTTCAGGGCTGCCTTTTGCCATCGATGAACTGGCCTTGTCGCTGGCACGTGGCCACAGCTGTGGGGGCTTGGGCAGCCAAAAAGAGGGGTGCTCTTTGGCTCTGGGGGTGAGGGTTGGCCTGGCAGAGGGGATGGTGGTGGAGCTGGGGTGAAAAGCTGCCCATCCTCTCCAGAAAACATGAGGTGGAGATGGGGGGGCCGGGAGGCTCTGCAAGCCCCGGCATTTCACCCCTGCGTAAAGAACATAAAGCTGAATTTGATGCTGTGCAAAATTAATGGGGCTGCATTGTTTATTTATATATAAAAAAGTTACAGATGCCTCCTGAAGTAATGAATTTTGAATAAAAAGCAGTGATATGCTGAATTTTTAAAATATCAACAAATGTATTCTTACAGCACAAATGTATGGGAATAATGGGGAGGGAATCACAGAACTGTTTCCCTCAGGTCCTGCGCTCCAGTGCCCGAGCTTGCCCATGGAGGATGCACACCTGGAGGTGGCTGTGCCAGGTACCATCAGGTGCCCCTGCAGCTGGTGCGGTGCCCGCTCTGTCCTTGACAGGCATCTAAGGGACACGTGGATGGTTATTGCTGAGAGGGATGGTGGAGAGCACTTCCACTCGCCAAGGAGCCCAGGGTGGAAGTCATGGGGTTGGTGAGCCACAAGTGTGCAAGTCCTTCTCTTGGAGGGGCACAAAGGGGAGCAGGGACCCCACCATCTGCTGGTGCAGAGCGGTGGCACTGGGACTGCTCGGGGCAGGTGAGTGGGGATACAGAGGAGGATGGTGCCCACAGTGGGTCCGTGTCACAGCCCTGAGCCCCTCTGCCCTGCCATGCTTTGGGCAGCACTGCTGCGTTGTGACTGCTCATGAGGTCCCTCCATGGCTCAGCCCAGTGCCAGGCCAGATCCTGCCCAGAGAGGCCACATGCACCAGGCTCTGCCAAAACGCTGCTGATGCTGAGCCAATCCGGTGTGCCAGGGAGGCAGTGCCATTGCCAGAGCAGACAAGGTTTGAACAGCCGCTTTCCCGAGCAGTCACAGGTTTCATAGTAGCAAGAACAGGGCTGCTCCCTCCCACCGTGTCCTCAAGCTCCATCATGGAGAGAGCACAAATTAAAATTAATGATGGCCTGCCTTCCTCCAGTGCCCTTCAGAGCGCGTACGCTGCGCTGACGGCCTGTGCGGGCCTGGCTCTGCGGGGCCGCCACGGTGCTGCTGACTCACGGCGGCTGCAGCTTCCCCTCGCCGCCGGGTCACACACTATTGCAGTGCATATTTCTCTTTTTTTTTTTTTTGTCTTTTGCTTTTTATGGCCTTGCTGAGAAAGTGCTGCATCGGCGTCAGCGCGTGCAAAGTGCTGTCTGCAGAATTTTAACTCCCTCCCAGGGCTTTTTGGGATGTCGCTGCCCGTCTGGAGGGAGTCATCCTGGCTCTTTGTCAAACATCACATTGATTTTAAAATTACTTTGATGGCTCTTTAAGGCAGTGCACTTTTTGTGGCCCTCTGCATTCGTCAAAGCTCATCTCTCTCTTTTCCCTGCGGCAGAGCAGAGGGTCGGCATTATCTGGTTTGGCTGCAGTGATTTTCTGTGAGCGGCGGGTCAGATTTTTGGCTGGGGAGAGGGAGATCAGAACTGAAACATCTGACTCTCAAATTTCCCCTGGCAGCACTCAGCTCTTGTGCAGGATGGGGCTCGCTGGACACGCTCTGCCCACAGAGTTTTTCCTCCCAAGCCACCTGGGCAGCGGATGAGGCATCTCTGCCTGGGCTGGAGATTTATAAAGTGCAGACCATGAACTGCAATGAAGGGGGATTGGGGCTTGCGTGCTCCTGCCTGCAAGTTCTTTGCTAAATCTGGCAGCCCACGCCCTAAATCCTAACCCACCCAGCCCATTTGAGCTGACTGCTTTCCTATAGCTTCTGTACAAATATGAAACACAAACCAAAGACTGCAGAGGCAGAAATTAATGCTAGAAATTAAGATCCAAAGGTGACTCATTCTGTCACCTTCTGCAGGCTGCAGAACAGCCGTTCCTTCAGGATAAATACAATCTCTGTATCTGTACACTTCGCTGTTATTACTGTAAACGAAGTACAATGTTTTTCAGATTACTGAATCATTGCTCTCACTAGAACAAGTAGCTCAAGCAGGCTGCCAAGGCAGGAGAGGAAAGAAATCATTAATTTTACGTGACTGGTTCATGCACAAATTTCTGAGCGGGGGTGATTAACTGCTGGAACAAGCCACCAAAGGGAGCAGGGGTTCTCCAGTTCCTGCTGCCTCCAGATGAAGGCTGGGGGCCATTCTGCAAGGGATGCATTTGCCGAAGTTGTTGGATGCAGTGCAAGTGCAACGGCTGAACCACGGCGGGAGCCCACTACGCACAGAGGGGGCAGTGGAGATGATCTAATTGTCTCAGCCACCCTCAGTGCTAGTGACATGCTCTTAAAAGAGGTCTTGCTGTTAATGCACGTTCCGAATATTCATGGGTCAGTTCATTCTGACCCTTTAAGGAAATATCTTTCAGCTGGCATCAGCCGCTGGGCTAGCGATGCTGTCTCCTGTGCCTCCAGGGATGCTGTAATACATCGCCTGCCTCCATGCCCTGCCGTGCTCAGCAGGGTACAGGGCCATTCCGCACAGAGGTGCAGCACCTTGGTTTTGGGGGTTGGAAGGGCGCCGGGGTGGTGCTGGGAGGTGGCTGGGAGGGTGACAGCATGGCAAAGCTGCCTTTCGTCAGTCAGCTGCAAAAAGAGCTCTCCCACACTGCAGCCAGCCCATGGTTTTATACACTGTCAGTGTATGGCAGGTCACAGTAGAGGACATTGGTCCTGATTGTCCTTCATCCCCATCTCTGACTCTGACAGTGCTCTTCTTCCTCATGGACCTCACACAGAGCTGGCACTAGCAAGTGGCTCTGTAGCTCTGACCTGGGAAACGGCGCTGATGATTAATTCTCAGGGCTGCTAATTAAGCAGGATGCACATTGGATTAGCTCAGGCAAAGGACTGGGGTATGACTTGTTTGTTTTGCTTCTACTCATGGTCAACCTGGCTCCTCAAGGGAGGGCTCAGCAACCAGGGGAGCAGAGAAAATGCAGCTGGGATGAGAGGGGAAACATCTAGCATGTCTCAAGGGTGACTTGCTTGGTGAGACCTCGGGGAAGAACCCATTTCTTGGGCCTCCAAAGCTGAGGATGGCCCTTGCCATAGGCTGTTGTGTGAGGTAAAGTTTGCTGCTAATCATGAGGTTGATTATTCCATGCTCCCTTCGCCTGCCAAGCAGCAGAGACAGGGAACTGCTGGAGAGTCCAGCGTAGGGCTACAAAGATGATCAAGGGAGTGGAGCATCTCCCTTATGAGGAGCGGCTGAGGGAGCTGGGGCTCTTTAGTTTGCAGAAGAGGAGACTGAGGGGAGACCTCATTCATGTTTATAAATATTTAAAGGGTGAGTGTCACGAGGATGGAGCCAGGCTCTTCTCGGTGACAAACAATGATAGGACAAGGGGTAATGGACACAAACTGGAACACAGGAGGTTCCACTGAAATTGGAGAAGAAACTTCTTCTCAGTGAGGGTGACAGAGCCCTGGCCCAGGCTGCCCAGAGAGGTTGTGGAGTCTCCTTCTCTGCAGACATTCAAAACCCGCCTGGACGCCTTCCTGTGTAACCTCATCTGGGTGTTCCTGCTCCGGCAGGGGGATTGGACTGGATGAGCTTTGGAGGTCCCTTCCAATCCCTAACGTTCTGGGATTCTGTGATTCTGTGATCCCATCACATCCCAGCCCATCCCACTCTGTGGCTGTGGCCGCTTCTGGGACCCCTGGGGCAAGGCGTCCCTCTCTGCGACCCCATCTGAGCTCCAGGGGGGAGGCCTGAGTGCAAGGTGCTAAACATCAGACATGGGGGCCTTTGGCTGCTCATGGCAGTGGAGGGGGTGAGCTGTCACTGGTGCAACCGTTACGTGAAGCCAGAATGGACCCTCTCTTTCCAGTACAGTCATGTACAAATGAATGCAAAGATCAGGGAAAAAAACCAAACCAAACCAAAAACAAACATAAAAACCTCAACCAAAAAAACCCACCAAACCCAAACAAACAAACTACCAGGGGAAAGAAACCAATGTATTGAAAGGATTTATATGTGCTGGCCAAGTTCTGCTTGGTATTCAGAACTGGAAGAAAGCAGGAACCTTAATGTTTACATCCGTACCAATTTAGGCTTTAATTTAGGCAATATAATGCAATCTATCTTTCTCAGGATTTTAATAGCTTTTCTATTATTTTGCTCCACGGATACTTGGAAATGTGAGCTCTTTTACTACGTGACTACTTAGGCCAATAAAAGAGCTATTTACTTAACACATTAGTTTGCAGGCAGCCTTCTACAAGGCTGCTTGTGGAGGCTGCCTGCCGTCCGTGGCTGTGGGTATGAATATGCATAATTAATAAATGTTATTTGCGGGACATATATTCCTGAGTGTCTCAGCTCTCCTTGACCGAGAAATTCTGTCTCTCTCGGTTCTAATGAAAGGTTTAGACTTTTTAATTTATTTCCTTAGATTAGACTCAGAAAATAACCTTATTATTCTAATGGGTAGATTAGTCCCTGAGGAAGATATGAATAAATGAAAAAACGACAGGTGAAAAATAGGCCAGAGCTGCTATTACAGAAGTGTCTTTCTGACCTTTGAAGTTTTTGGTTCGAAACCACAGGAAATCAGACTCTGTGAGCATGCAAAATGCAGCCAGCCAATCGTGCCACCCCGGTAGCTGTTTTTTTCTGTGCAAAATTTTAGAATTTCTACTAGAGCAAACATTTTTCTCTGGAAATACATTTTAAGTGCCTGCTGTATTGAATCTATTTCAGATCACGTCAAGTCAATATAACCCCATGTATGTGTTAAATCACATTTTGGACTGCACACACTAGAGGGAGCTGTGGAAAAACCAATCGCAGGCTGCTGCCAGCCTCCTGCCCTGCTCCCCTGGGAAAATGGGTGTCTTTGAGGAGCACATCCTGAAAAATACTACTTGGAGATGTTGGAGGAGCACTTTTTGTTGAAAGCAAAGTGTATTGCTTGACTATGCCGATGTTTGTTGAAGTTTTAGACAGGGAAAAAGGCTTTTATTTCAGTCACATCAAAATGTTGCGTTTTGAGGACGGCCCTGGTTAGGCCATGCTGGTCCTTTTGGATGTTTGTCCTGTATTCCTGCTCCAAACCCAAACACTGTGTATCCAGCCAGGAAATGCTTTTGCACAGTATACTGCTCTCAGAAGGACAAATTGCCACTGTCGAAGGTATCTGAGACCCAATTAAAATGTTTCAGGGGATTGGAAATTATTTTTGCAGCCATGTTTCACTCAGACAGTGGTTCTAAAATTCCAGCTTTTCTCCTGCTTACAGCATCCTTGCTTTCCAGCGCAGGAGTGGGAGTGGATCACCACAGTCCCTGCGTGCCCATCACCCACGAATTTGCCTAATCTCTTCTTAAAGTCCTTTATGCTCCCAATATCAGCTGCTTCCTACAGAGGGGATTCCTCGGGGATGGGGGACAGGGAGCTCCTTTGCTTTTCTTCTGCCTGATCCCTCTTTGTGCTGGGGAACAGGGAATGGGAGTTCCCAGCTCTCCAGCAAAGCCCGAGCTTGCAATCACCTCCCAGGCCCCCACTTTCCTCAGCTGAATGATGCTTGTTAATAAAGGCTGACTTACAGTGACAGAAATGCAGAGGATCTATTTTTCTCTCGTCTGGGAGCTCATACTGGGAACCGGTGATACAATCCCAGCGCAGAGATGGAGCCTTGAGGAGGCCAATGCCCTGCGAGGCAAGGATGTGCCACACAGCTGCTCTGAGGGCTGTGCTGGAAAAGAGCGGGGCTGTTATTGGAACAAGGCCGCAATCAGTGCAGAGGTACGAGAACTTAGCCCATGCTGTTACTAACGGTCCTTACAGCACCGCATATGTGAGGCCTGAATGATAACAGGCGCAGGCTGTTTGCTGTGCTGCGTTTCAGTACAAGGGCAGCTTTGTGGCAGCTTTGATGAGCTGTCTGTGCTGCAGCTCGGGGAAGGGCTGCTTTTCTGGCTGTAAGGAAACATAATCTCTGTTAAGGCAGAAAGATTTCCCTCTGAACGAGAAGAAGAGACAAACAGTGCTCTTGTCAAGTGCTGTTCCACTGATAAAACAGAAAATAGAACAAAAGTTTCCTCCCATCAAACAGGGTTATTCACAGCAAAGAGCAGACATCTCCTATTTATTTATTTCCTCTTGCTCCTGTGCTTTTTTTTGTACCCTCAGCTGTGTAAATTTTCAAAGGTGCTCTGGGTCTGACGACTCAGTTCCCCAAAAGACCTGTCACGGGGGATAAAGAAATCCAGCAGCAGGCTGGCAGAGTAGCATACGCTAGCTGAAGAGTCAGGAAGGCTTTCCAGGATTTCAGCTGAACCGTGGCACAGCGGCGGATGCACGGCTCAGCGGGTGGGATACGCACGCCGTTGCGTTTTGAGGACTGTGGGTTTGAGCTGAGGCAGTGCGGGGAGTTACAATCATTCCCAGCCTATCTGTCTCTCCCACAGTGATTAGTGCACCTTTTGTAAATCACAGGGGAAAAGAATAGCTGAGTAATGCTTAAACAAAGCATCTGTGTGTTTTGATATGGTGGGAAGTGTGCAGGCTGGATCACCCGGCCTGGCCCAAGATCAAATTTAGAGCAGCATTACCTTCTCATGAAGCCTGGCACATACTTCTACTTGGAGCAGTGACACTGGAGGGAGAAATGGAGACTCGTTTGGCAAGGAGAGATACCTACCCCCGTAGTGTCAGCCACATCCTGAGTCCACCGATGACCCAGGGAGGTTTATTTCGACTGGAGGTGAGGCATTATTCCAACGTGATCTAAAATGCATAGCAGACGCGGTGCCTGTCGGTGTTCTGATCCGCAGGGAAAGGTCTCCAGGGGAGATGGAGCTGGTTGTATTCGGAGGCAATGCTGCGATTTGGTGGGATGCTCCAGGGATGGTGTGCATTAGGGTTTCTCTTGCACGCTACGCACCATTGGGAAACAATTTTTCTCCTCAGATACATCTCAGACTCTCCAAAGGCACAGCTGAGTGCTGAGTTGTGTTCTGTGTGTTGTTCCCCACTACCATACCTAGTATGGTTAGAAAAAAGGCAGCAATTCTAGCAGAAGCTGCTTTTTTGCAATGAGATGCAGCAACTGATGTAGCAAGGCTTCCCATTTTACCCAGGAGTAGCAGCTGTTCTCCCAGTTCACAACACACAAACAGGCTGCATTGTTTTCTGGTTTGCCTTTTTTGTTACAGCACATATTGGATGGGTAGCTAGTGAAAAAAGCAGGGAAAGACCAGCCCAGCTGGTTTGCTTTCCAGCATTCAGAAACCGTAGCAGCTCAGCACACACTCTCCCAAGCAAACACTGCCCAGGTGCTCCCGTGGCCAATGCTGCTATCTCTGGGTGTGTGGAAAGGGGGTCTGCTTTGGGACAGAGAGTGCAGACAGGTGGGTTAGCGAGCTGGCAGTCCTGGGGGAGCCTCGTGTGTGCAGGATGTGTGCGAGTACTGGGAGATGCCCCGGGAGCCAGGCAAGAACCAGCCTGCAAGGTTGGCCCTGCAGGGCTGGTGGGAGCCCTGCAATCGAAAGGGACTTCTTTCTCTCAAGTGATCGAACATGACCCCAGCGACGCCAGGGAGCAGACAGCTGAGTAGGCAGAGGCCATTTTAACAATGTGGTAATGTCTTTTTTATTTTTTTTTCTTTTACCCAAGATCACACCTCCAAATGGCTGAAGTGATTTCTGTAGCTCCTCTGTGTCAGGTGCTCAGGGGGTGACTGCTTCCTCGGCTGATCCTTCTGCAGTAGGCACTACATTTTTCTGAGAGCTTCCTCAAGCTCAGCTCCCATCGCTGCTGCTCCCATGGCGTAGCAAAGCAAAGGGCCTTCTGCCAGGGCTTGCCAGGCAGGCTGCTCTGCCGGGCTCTCCTCTGCCTTTGGGTGATTTCAGCGCTGTGACTTGGCTGTGGGTTGTCGGCCCTCGCTGGAGGCAGAGGCTGTGCCAACACCCTGGTTCCCTCAGCACACCACTCGGGTGATTACAGCTCGACTCAGCCTCGCAGCGCTGCTGCTCTTCCCATCGCAGCCTCTCCTGAGAGCCAGAGGATTCGGCAGGCACTCCTCTGGTGTAGGGTAGTGACACTGGGGACCGGGGTTCATTTACCACGACCATCTTGTGTGTGCCCAAATTGGGTGCAGTCTTTGGCTGTGCCAGCAGCCAGTGAGTCATCGAACTCCCTCCATATTTGCTAGGCTTGGGTGGGGTTCCTCAGAAATGCCAGTTCAATTCCAGAGAAACATAAATCACTACATTTAGACAAGCTTCAGTTCTGCAGGTCCCCGTTTAACAACCAGGATGGGATTTACAATTAATTAAAAATAAAAAAAAAAAAAAGAAGAGGGCATGTGAAAGCAAAACCCAAAAGTCTTTAATAATTATCCAAAGAGCAAAAACTTTCACTCTTCCTTTGGATAATGACAAACGCTGGGGAGCAGCCGCCCCCGGAAACCCAGGCCCCTCCTGCCTCCCTTCCCTTTGAAGCTCAGTTTCCTTCCCCTCGGTGTTGCGCCGACGTGACTGAGGACAGCGTGTTCGTCATGCGCCAGCACTTGCTCTCTGTGGGGCTGTGCCAGACTGCTTCTCCAGCCGCCCCCATGCTCCCCTGCAGAGCTCTCCTGTGGCTGGTCAGGAGAGGGGTGCACAGGGCCCCTCAGCCGATTGCAGGTTGCAGAGGAGTGAGCCCTCCTTCCCCATCTTGCCTGGCACTGTGCAGCTCTGCGTGGGTGATGTGTGCGGGCAGGGGTGACAGGAGCGCCCTTTTGCCAGGGAAAAGGACTGAGTGTTGTCCTGTGGGTATCCCCCAGCACTGGTCAGCAAAGAAAGAGTCCCCAAGTTTAACACTTCTGGGTATTCCTTATCAGCGTCCACAAATTAACAGAGAGCACCTTTTCCTGGCCTCTCTTTGCTGGTCCAAGTCATCCTGTCTAAAATCCT
Organism: Mesitornis unicolor; assembly: GCF_000695765.1. Lineage (NCBI taxonomy): Eukaryota > Metazoa > Chordata > Aves > Mesitornithiformes > Mesitornithidae > Mesitornis > Mesitornis unicolor. Next base: position 6,185 of record NW_010197962.1, on the reverse strand, counting down.
GACTACCCCGTGGCTGAGGTCGTCTCTCTTGTGCCTGTACCTGATGCTCCCAACCATCCAGAACCCATTGCCTCCTCACCTGTGGGTCCTTGTTCCCCTCTGGCATTTTTGCCTTCCACATTACATTCCTTCTCTTGCAAGTCCAAAGGACAAAGCTGTCCTCAGGTGTCCCTTCTTTTCCTAACTGAGCTCTGCAGTGCAGAGTGATTAATTAAAAAATCACAACGTCATGTACAATGCGCACCATCACATCTGTCAATGTCACCACCATGAGAGATTGTGTGGTTTTGCCACCTTTTAGTGTCTCTTTGCTGCAGCGGTTGTTTAAAACAAGGAGGAGAACTGAGAAATCCCTCCGCACTTGCCAGAAGCAGCAAGCAATGATTTCAGTTTAGGGTGTGGCAGTTTTATATCGTCATTCATTGTTACTAAAAACTGTTATTTATGAACATTCAGCTGCTAAAAATAAAGGATTTCTAATATTCCAACGGGATTCATCTTATTGAAGGTGTCAAATTGGTCCTGGCTCGCCGATCTTTTATGTAAAATGTCATTTCCTAAGCAGTGCTCGTGACCTGTGTCTCTGCTTACCTCGTGTAAAGTTAGTATTTGGTCAGCAGTCACCATAAGAGTAGCTTCTGCTTGAGTGGGGTTAGGTTTCTGAAGACATTTCAAAAGTCTCTTGAAGACTTATCAGCATTTTCCATAGTACATACAATCCATAAAGATGTGCAAGACCCTCTCACAACAATTGCTGTGTTTTGCTGCCACAAGGGTGAGCAACGTGTAGAGCGACAGTGGACCCAGAGCCCCTCTGGCCCTGCACATTGAGGAACTCAAGACAAAACTTTCTGAAGAAAACTCTGCAGCAAGAAAATGCAACACAACAGTGGGTTAGAGACCAGGGCAGGACTTAATGGTGCGGGCCTTTCTTTCCATGTTTCCACTGAGGCTTGTCGCAGCAGGGATGGGACCTCAAATGAGTTACCTCCCTGGTGCTCCCTGTAGCAAAGCTCTGCTTGCTCTGTTGATCATCTTGCAGCCTTTAACAGCAAGAAAAGGAATTAGTTTGTAGCTTTCTTAGTACCTCAGATGATTCACTGTACCGCAAGAACATGGGACAGGGGAAGGGGTCACAGCACCAGCCCAAAGCACCAGATCCCTCCAGCATGGGAGACAGAAGCCATGGGTCTCACAGCCACCTGCAAAGAGATCTACAAGCAAATGTGAGGGTGATACTGGCCCAGAGAACAACTGCAGCCTTCAGGAGCCCCCTTGGCCCGAACACTTCTGAAATAGTCTCTTTCTGTATGTATATACATTGCTGCAGGGGTGCAGCTCTGCAGCCTTGTTTCTGCTCTGCACACCATTTGTTCGTGTTGTGCACCCACGGGCACATTAGCAGGGCTTTACAGAGGACAATCAGGGCCACTGCCATGGCTGGCCCATGAGCAGATGGCAGGGACAGACAAGGGTCGGCTGCAGACTGTGTTTTGGGGAGCAGGGGAGCCCAGCTGCTGGTGCGGACGATGCGATGGGCGCCCTTCTGTGCTGCAGCCACCGCTTGTGAAAATGAGACCCAAATGGGTTTGTTGGGAGCAAGCCAAAGCTGGAATTGGAGCATGACTGTCATGTCCATGGGGAGGGTAACAGCAGCCCTGGACCAACTTATTGTGTAGGTAATCAACTGCCAGGAGGGTTTGGTGGAGCCAGGGGGACAGGGTGATGGATCCCCTGCTTGCCTTGTGCTGGCTTGTGTGAATGGTCATTTGCTTCCCAGCTGGAGAGTTGCATGGGGAGTGCATTGGAAGCAAAGCCCACTCTGTGCTGGAATTGCTTTGGATCATAGTATTTGCAGATAATTTCTCCAGTGTCTGGATGTCCCTGCCTGCCCGATGTCGCCAGTCCTGCCCTCCTGCATGTGTGGTCTTGGCAGCCCTGTGCAGTGAGGAGTATCAGGGATATTTCTTCCTCCAGCATTCCGACTACCTTACACCACTACAGCTACTTTCTGCTGTTTTATTTAGCAGTAAAGAGCAAAAGGTTGCTTGCTGTCTGCAGCCTGATGGGGTGAGTGTGCTATGCTGCATAATGTAGGAAGGACATCAAGTCTACCTGCTCCTTCTGCTCTCCATGGGCTGTTCACAATCCCTTCCCTTCAGATGCTTGCCAAAGACACGAATCTCTCATGCTTTGTAATTCCTGCCTGGGAGGTTTGGGATGCAGATGAGAAGCTGTAGACTGAGGGGCCCCAGTCTGGTCCTCTCTGGCTTCCTTCCCTTCCCTGGAGCACCTCAAGCATGGAGGCTCAGGATATTCCTGTTTCTCCTCTCTACAGCAGGATTCACCCAGCTGGTCCCCTGCCTGCTCACAGAGTTGAGTGCACAACCCAGCTGAGTATCCAGCCTCGAATACAAACCCCCTACCAGCCCAGCAATTTGCCGAGCGCTGCAGTTTTATGCAAATCCCAGCCTAAGCTACCCAAGCACAGGCATGGCCAGGCTGCCTCCAATGGATGCTGTGAGCAGATCACATGCGGCTCTAGCGTGCAGACAGCTGAAGGTGTAAAGCACCAGAAGAGCCTGTCCTGTCCAAGTACAGGACATGGCATGAGTCAAAATGAGGGACACCAGAAAATAATAGACTTCACATGAAGAAGAGCAATAATTTGCAGCCGTAAATCACCTTTCATCTACAGATCACAGAGGTGTCTCAGGCACTAATTAATGCAGCCTTGCAGCATCCCTGCCCCATAACTAGTGTGGGGCGATGGTTATTCCAACCGCTGGCACACGGCCACGTGTCCTTGCAGGCACCTGCATGAGGGAACTGGCTTGCAAGGTTGGTCCTGTTCCACCTTTCATGGCCACGCTGGAGGTGCCTGGGCACCTCTGCCGAGGTGCAGGTTTGGTGTCTGCTTCCACACCAGGCAGGTGAAGATGGGCCAGGGCTTTGCACCAGTGAAGGGACAGGGAGAGCAGAATTCACTCTGGATCCAATCCATCGCTGCCTTGGTTTTTGATATTTTCTATGTGGAAATCACTATTTGGCTTTATGAATCTTGAGCGAGGAAGGTAAGCCCCTCCAGCAGCAAAGAGCCCTAGCAGGGTTGTAAATAAATTATGACCAGGAAAGTTTCCCATCTCCTAAAGTTTTAATAAATGTATGTGTGTATATATATATAGATGTATTTTTAAATTTATGAAATATTTTTGAAAAACCTAGAGTTCTTCAACCTTACTAGTTATCTATGTAAAGCTGGAGACACCCAGAGCACTTGTTAACCCAGGCATGGAGCAGAGGCGACAAGTTTGCAAGGATCCGTATGTGGGGTTGTTTGTATTCCTCAGGCAACACATGGAAACCTGGCCAGTCCCAGTCTCAGTCCCCTGCTTCCTTGAGTTGAGACATATTTCCTAGGGAAAATGAAATAGGCTTTTCTGGGAAGAATTTAAGTGTGAGAGAGAGAGAGAAGAAGCGGCATAATCAGGAGATTTCCCAGTCAGCTGTAGGTGTACCAGACTCATCTTCCCTCCCCCTGGGCTGGGTATCTACAACACACACCCTGCAGCGCATCCAGTGCCTGAGGGATCCGACACAAGACTCTGGGCTACAAAACTTGTCTATTTTGAGTTTTCAGGGAGCAAAATGAAGCAGAAGTTACCAGGCTGCATGTGAGAATTGAAACGCAAGACTGTGAAATATGGGAGAGGGGAATCAGACTGGGTAGTCTCCCTGCATTCAAACATCTATGAACATTATTGAAATAGTGTGTATGATCATTTTGCATGGCTGAAAATAGCTCTGCAAGGTGCCGGCAACAGCGCAAGCCAGCCCCAGGCATCGTGAGGCTCCCAGCACCGCTTTACTGTCATACCAGGAGCTTTGCTCTATAAAGACAACACAACTGGAGTCTTGCTTTGTCCGTGTTGCAGGCAGGTAAATTAAAGGTTAGCGAGATTGTAATTTGCTTCAGGACATATCAGGGCAGGAGTGAGACCTGCAAGCCCGAGCCGACAGCCCCTTGCTCCGACTTCCGCATAATGTGGGATTTGTTTCCTTCGTTAAAAATAACCTTGTTTATAACCTCTGTTTCATGATTCAGCTTTTCTGCAGTCAACAACTGATCACCATCAGAGCAGGGTAGCATCAGATTTCAGGAGGAAGATGCAATCGGCTGTTGCAGCTCAGGGATGCTCCTTCCAAAGAGAGGTTCGATTGAGGAAATTAGAGTGACCTTGTCAAAGGGCTGCTCTTTTTGGAGAGGATCTCTCGTCTCTGAGATTGCGATGCCAAATCCTAAACTGCCTGGAGCTCTTGTTGTGCAAACCTCACCCACAGCTTCTGCCCTTCCAGAGACACCAGAGCCTTACCACCACGAAAGCGCAGGCTCAAAGGTACAGCCAAACATGGTTTTCGTGGTTCCTCTCCTTCTTGCCTGATGCTGATCAGAGCATCAGACGTGTTGCTTTACATACGGCGACCCAGAGCCTTGCTGGTGGCAGAGCTATCAGTTTTATGTCTACAGCAAGACTCATTGCCCAGAAAAAATCTCCTAGAAAGTCCCACGCTCCCGCTTTTGTTCCTTGCGCTGTGTTGTGATGCAAGTGTCTCATGAGCAGCACAGCTCTCCTGGCTTTTAAGGACCATGTGGCCAGGGTTTGCTCGCTGCTGTATTATCTTGCCCTCAAAAATCAGGCTATGCAGCTGCAATCCTTATCCCATTTACTAGACTGGGAAGTGGAGGCAAAAAATGACCAGGACCAGCATTTTTCCAAAAGTGTCTAGGGATTTTCAGGTAGCTCTGGATTAAGTTGCCACTTTCAGGTGGGTCAGCAACTGAGAAGCACATAGATAATCAGTAGCAGATACCTAAACAGAAAGCAAACCCTGGAGACACAATCCTGTCATGCAAATTTGAGCTCATCCTTCGTTTTTTAGGAGCTAATCCTTTGTCCTTGCAGCAAGAGGAATTTTCCATAAATGTGATTTTTTTTTACACATCATTGTGTGTTTAATGTTTAACAATGGGATCATTATGGTTTTATTAGTAGTATGTAATGCTTTTTTCATCTTCAACTGACTTTGCAAACATTAACTAATTGATCTCGGCTATGAATCAGTGGCAGTAACTAGGAAGACAAAGTGATCTGCTCCTGGTCGCTGGGGAAGTGGTTGTCAGAACAGGGTGTAGAAATCAGGGCTTCTGCTTTGCTGCTCAGACCATGAACACCGGCGGTTTTATTACAGCCATTTCCATTAGTGCTGCTGTCAGGAAGGGCTGCTCTGTGTGCAATAACAACCCCCGGCTGCTTCTTTCTGCTTCTGGTTGAGCTCACGCTTGACAAAATGTAGCAAATGTCGCCAAACCCCATAAAGAGCTGATTTTTAAAAGAAATACGTGATTGACATTGTTCTCTTCAATGATCTGGTAGTTGCTGGTTGTTTCCAGCTCACCCTAACAAAATGCATAATTAAAATATCTATATTTGCAGGAATTAGATGCTAAGGTCAGAAATGAGTGGGATTGCTTGCAGATGAATGCTGAGGTTTTTAAGGGCCACATTGGCGAAGACTGACTTGAAGCATCCTGAAGACGGCTGCCAGGAAATTAGCTCCTCATTTGCAGTATGCAGAACATGTACTACGGCTTTATGATTTACTCTCTCATCTGCTTCACATTGCGCCTATTTTCCCTCGCGACTGTCCTGGCGTACGCAATTTTCTGTTGCAAAACAGGAGTGAAAATGAGCACTGCAGTGTGGAAGAGCTGTGCCACTGCCCAGGTAAGGGTGGCCAAGCCTGGCAGGGAGGACACAACCCCACTGTGGTGGGAGGGGGGGAGTGACAATAGCTTTGGGGATGGAGGGGACACAGTGGGGTGGATGCGATGGTGGCTTTGGGGACAGCAGGGATGCAGCCCCTCAGCAGGTGGATGTGATAGTGGGTTTGGGGACAGCGGGGACACAGTGACGAGGTGTAGTGGTTGCTTTGGAGACAGAGTGGACACAGTGGGAAAGCGTGATGGTGGCTTTGGGGACAGCAGGGACACGAAGGAGGGGGGGATGACTTTGGGGCTTTAGGTCCTGCGGCTGGGAAGCGGTGCGGGTGCTGGGCCCGTTTCCCCCCCGGTGCGCCGGCCGGTGCCCGTGTCACGCCGGTGAAGACGGCGGAGCCGCGGGAGA